>NW_005871073.1:9086798-9106530 GCF_000147115.1 Myotis lucifugus
GCATATATGTGAAACCATTATCACAGTCAAGATAATGAACATATCTATTATCTACAATTTGTAATCCCTCCTTTCTCACCCTCACCACTTTCTTGTACCACCCTTGCCAGAAAACCACTGATCTGCTTTCTGTCATTGTAGTGCTTTCTGTTACTGAAGATTGCATTTTCATGAGTTTCATATAAATTCAATCATACAATATGTAATTTCTTCTCTGATTTTTTTCCTTCAGCACAATTACTTTGAGATTCATCCATGTCTTTGCACAGACACTTTTAAAAATAGTTTGACAGTTGCTTAGAAGTTTAAACATACATTTACCTATTAGCCTCTTAGAAATTCATAGCAACTTTTTTGTTACAGACAAAATCAGGAAACAACTCAAATGGTCATCAATAGTGAAGAGACAGACACATTTCTGTATATCCATACAATGAAATACTACACATAAAACAAAATAAAATGAAACAAAAAAACTAGTGATACATGCAAAGACATTGGATGAATAGCAAGGAGGCCAGACTAGGTGGACAGAAAGTGAGTGGTAAGAGATGGAAGAGAGAGAACAGGGTGGGGTAGAGAGCAGATCATATAGGACCTTGGAAGCCATTGTAAGACTTTGACTTTTATTCTGAATAGTATGGGAAGCCCTTGGAAAGTTTTGAGCACGCCCTAGCCAGTTTGGCTTAGTGGATAGAGCGTAGGCCTGCGGACGGAAGAGTCCCAGATTCAATTCTGGTCAAGGGTACATACCTTGGTTGCAGGCTCCTACCCAGCCCAGGTCCTGGTCAGGGTATGTGCAGGAGGCAACCAATCAATGTGCTTCTCTCACATTGATGTTTCTCTCCGTCTTTCCCTCTTTCTTCTACTCTTCCTAAAAAGATCAATGGAAAAATATCCTCGGTGAGGATTAACCAAAAAAAAAGAAAAAAAAAAGAAAGAAGATGAAGAACAAAGAAAAGAAAGCTTTGAGCAGTGGAGTGGGGAGAAATGGTCTAATTCTGCATTTATTCCAAAGGTTGAGATAACAATATTTACTGATAGATGTGATGCTGGTGATTTGCACATTCAACATAGTTTCACCTTGAGAGACTTTAAAGTCTATTCTTAATATGAACTGCATGTCTGTGCTTAACATGAGGAGCTACGAGTAAATTATAACCTTAGAAACACATTTTTCTAGACGAATAAAAAATGTAAATAACTCTTTAAAATGTGGTTATATATTCTTTTCTAATAGCTAAAGAGATAGGGAGCCTGAGGTTTAACAACATCAATCTCTACAGGCTTCCTTTGAAAGGGTTCAAATGTAATCTTAATAATAAGGTATCATTTCACCTAAAGCATAATGTGGTCATTGAAATGCTGAATGAAGGTAGGGGCTATTAAGAAAAAAAATCAAGATTTGGCTTACATACTGCACACTTATTCCTTCATTCACTTTAACATAACCAAACAAATTTTCAATTTTAAAGGATCCTTGATCTTTCTGGTAAAAGTGTCCCTCTGCTCCTCATACTGACCTTGACATAAAATCAAGTCCATGTGTGGGAAGCCACTGTAGCAACAGTACTCCAGGGTCCTGGAGATGCAGGAGCAAGACCACTCTTTTCACTAGAGCTTTGCTTCATTCTGAATTTCTTTCCACTGCTCCATTTGTAGGCAGTTTGGAAACCAAATATGCCTCCGATAGAAGTGGGGAGTGAGATTCCTGCCTTCTTCCTTCCTGAACATGCACCTTATCTTTGTCTAAGTTTTGAGAAAATCAAATATCATTAGGTTTCCAAAAATATTTATCTTGGAGCTTTGGGAGAATTCCTACTTGGTGAGAAAGTGCTATTTCAAAGAAGGCAGGGAATAAATCTCCTGAAGATACAGACGCCCCAAGCAATTGCATTACTCCAGTTGCCAAAGGCAGGTCTGGACTTTCCGTGGCCTCCCTGTTAGTTGGGGCCCTTCAGGGAAATATCTCACTTGGCAGTATTCCAAGAGGAAGCCGATAAGTCCAGTGGGGACTGCAATACCCTAATTTCAATTACCAAACAAATCAACACTCAGTGGCCACGCCAGAGGGCTGGAGAAATGGTGAATTAATATTTATTCCCATGAAATATATAAAGATGTTCTCACTCTTGAAGGAACATTATAAACCTGGTGGTCAATAGACAAATATGGGAGTCCAGACTTGCAGCTTAACTCTCCTACCCTTATCCCATGTATGTGGCCACCCAGACAACAAATAATTCTCCGATAATTGGGACTGGAGCGATCCAAACACCAGACTCTAGCTCCTAGGCTAAAAATATCAAATGGGATTTATCAGACTCAGAAATGTTTTGAGGCAGTTTTCTCCTTTCCTGTCCTTCGTCTGTCATATTGCAGTAGGCTTTCTCTCTGAAGTTGCTGTTGTGAGAAAGTTAATGGCCTTCCCACCTACTAAAGGTTTTGAAAGCAAAATCCACAGGTCATCTGTAACACTAACTCTGGTTGCTACAACCTGACCTAAGCAATATGAATTGCAAGTATTGCAGCTCCAAGTGTTTAGTTATGGTTAATTTATAACTAAGCACACTAGTATTTAGTGGAACAAAAAAGGTCATTAGTGTCTTACTAGGAAGCAATTAAATTAACAGCTCAAAGCCATTCATCAAATCACAAAACAGATGCTAAACTTTTCTGCAGGAAACTAGATTCTTTCATGCAGGAAAAAAAACTAAATTCAAAACACAGCCAAACATACCCACATCCCTCAGCTTGTCTCAAAACAAAAACCAGCCTCTTTCATCTGTAGCCAGAGTCCCAGAGCTCTACATTTCAGAGAGAGGCCCAGAAAAAAACTGAAGAATTCAACCAGAACAACTCCCTAGGCTTGCTCATGAAGTCATCCTCCTCTCTCCCTTACCACCCACCAACAGCATTCCCTCATCAGCTCCGTGCTATTTTTGGCAGTTAATGAAGAGTAAGATTATTAGTCTATCATAAGACAATATGTTCAAATTATGATATGAAATGCATGGATTAAGTGGAATATGCCTCCCTAAAATAAGTTTCCAACTTAAATTATATTTGATAGAAATTTTAAAAACATGTATTGAGTATATGCCTTCTACTCAGAATAAAATAAGGCTAGACACTAAGATTAATAAACCCTGGTCCTGCCCTTGAGGAATATGATCTAGGGAACACAGTGAAGCACATCAACATGGCACATTAGAATCACCATGGACTTGAGAGCCAGAAAAACTGGATTCTGGTCTTGACATTACCTGTGGGAAACCGCCTATTGTCTTCTCTAGCAGAGAGGTGTGGACGAGGAGCCCGGAATGCTGGTGACCCTTGAGGCCTGGCAAAGGTCAGGGCTATGCACCCACTGTTTAGTGGAGACAATGGTAGCTGAAAAAACTTCCCCACCAGATAGTCATGTAAATCCTTACTGATAAGATAGTCTGTCTGTTACTGGAACTTGCCTGCCTAAGGGCTATAGGTGTATCCCAAACTGAATAAAAGGATGGCAAGGCCTCAGCACAAGCAGAGTCCATCCTCTTGGGATGGGCTCCCGCCTGGCCCCCCAATTTCCAAATTATCATTTCTTGTCTCGTCTCTTTCATTGGCGTGTGGCCCCTCTTCCGGAGCCCGAACCCTGAACCACGTGGGACATAGGATCATTCACATTATCATGTACTAGTCAATTGACTTTGAGAAATTAACTTGCCTAAACCTCAGTTGCTTTAAACATTCGATGAAAGTAATACTTAATTCATGGAGTTGCTGTAAAGATCAAATGGGAATATAATGAATCAGCAAGAAGGAGAGAGCACATTCAGATTAGAATAATTTGAGAAGAGCTGAACAAAGGGGCCCTTTCTAAAAGTGGGAACAAGGTATGAGCAGCCCATAAGAGATAATGCAGAAGTGCTCCCTGGCTAGTACTAGTGGGGGATGGCCAAGGTAGTGAGGGCAGTTGCCAGAGGCTGAAGTACACAGGGCAGTGTGGAAAAGGCAGCCTAACAGAGTGACGGCTCTTGGGGGACTTCACAGTGAGCTCACAGGGGATTCTCTTTTCCCTTCCTCCAATTCCCTGTTAGGACTCCTGATTGGCTTAACCCGAAGTTGTCCATTGAGGTGGTATATGTGGCTCATTTTCCAAGTGCACAGAGCAAAGTGAAGAAGACTGAAGAAAATCTAGGGCAACAGATAATATCCAGCCCAAATGATTTGTGAAATCTAGGGTACATAATAGTATAAGTGATCCTAATACTATTGAGTCCTTGCTATATAGATAGATAGTGCTAAATGTATGCATGCATTTGATTAATTATATAAGAAAGATACAATTATTATCTTCAGACTATATGTGAAGGATCTCAGAGACAAAGCAATGTTAAATAACTTTAAAAAGTTAAATAAGATAGACATTTACTCTCATATCTGAATTCAGAATTTGTACCTGCTGTGATGTACCATCTCCCACTCAATGGATAAGTACCAATTAATTGATGCTGTTAAGATTCTTCACAGCATTTAACCTGTACTTTTACCTTTATGCAGCCACTTGTTTCTATTGCAATGCATCCCCAAGTTCATCACCTTCAGGTCTGGGCAGTCCCTCACTCTCCTGGATAAGTACTAAAAGAGGCAATTAACTCAAACCACTCATACTGTGGATGTCCTTTTAAAAAGCAGTATGAGAAGATAAGATATAAGTTATTGTCATACTATTACATTAAGACTGCCACATTCCCCACTCTACTAATAAGTCAATACGACTTGTGAACAAGATACTCAATTCCTAAGCTTGTTTCTCACCAGGGAATTGGCAAATGTAAGGAAGGAGGGCAAGTTGGATGAGATAATCCTTAGGTTCCTGCTCTAAGATTCTGTGGATTTATTATGTTTTACAAGGTCTGAAACACCTATGAGGTATCTATATTTATTTAATGATTTGTTGTAATGGGCTTCCTCTATTGATGTGCTCAGAATAGAGTTCAGCATTGATTTTATTTTTCCCCTAGTACATCCCTTCACCAAGTCAAGCCTATTCAATATCTGTGACCTAAATAATTAGAAATAAAGCAGAAACCTTATATATAACCCAAAAGTGAAAAGGCAATATGTGGAATGAGAGTAAAGAATGAGCTTTTCTTGACTATTTACTATGTGCCAGACAGTGTCCCAAGTGCTGTATAAGTTTTATGTAATTTAATAAAGTATTAATTAAATGAAGAGTTAGGGCATGGCTTCCGACTGTTTTTTATGAACTGGCCAATGTTGGGAGATAATTCTCCATGGATCTCTAACATTTCTTCATGTTTTGTGAGCAGTGGTATGACCTACCTTTATCTTTTTAAGCACATTGTACAACATTGAATGATGGGAATAGTGACTCTGCTGGAATGGAGTCAGGTTTGCTTACTGGTCATTTTCATTATCTATAAAATGACCTCTTCACATCCTGTGCTCCCTGGTTCTTTGTTCTTAAAGTTTTGGAAATATTTCAAATGATTTTTTCTTTACTCTAAAGTTTTATGCATAAGCATTTAACTGAAAACAAACAAACTGTGTTTGTAATTAAAGTTTGGGATGAGGGAAGGTTGACGAGGAATAGTGAATATGTACTGGGCACGCACTTTGTATCAGGCACTATTCTAGGTGAGTGTGGGCTGGAGGAAAGGAAGGGAACAGGAAAAAAAATCTAACTAACAAATAACAAATGAACACATAATATAATCCTAGTGATAAATATCAATAAGAAAAAAATTAACAGAGACAAGGATAGAGTGGCAGGGGTTTCTACTTTTGATAGAATGGTCAGGAAAGGACTCCTGGAGGAGAAAGGGTTTGACCAGAGATGGAATTGAGGTACAGGCAGGCCATGTGACTATCTGGCATAAGATCATGCCAAGCCAGGAACGGAAAATGAGTACTAACATCTGACATGGGAGTAAGTTTCGTGTTGATATGTTATTATCTTCTTGAGGGTTTGTATTTCTCCTGAAACTTCCAAATATTATCTTTCACTACACACAAACATCTTACACCTCCCAATATTTCAGGAGTTATTTTTCCCCTCAGTGTCTGCAATAATATTCAGAGGCGAAATAGACAGAAAATTCCCTGATTCATATACCATGTTTAATTTTTGGCAATTCTGTCTATGGCAGAAATGTAACTATTAGTCATAGTCTTCATTCTTAATTTTATTTCTAATTAATTCAAATGATAGTTCTCTATAAAGTGATAGAAAGTGAAAAATTGAAGGAAAAGGTCTTTCTTTGAGTTTACCATTTGTACCTTGGAAACTGATTTTTTGTCCCAACTTTCAGAAGTCTAAGTGAGAATGATTTTTTACTTTCAGTCATTTTGGCAGACTTAAAGATGTAGTTTTGATATGTTAGGAATCTATTTTGAAGTTCATGGATTTAAATGTTTTTACTCTTGTAGAAAATAATAGTAGTGTCTTTAAACATGTACTAGGAAAATCTTTAGCACACCTAAAGAGCCAACAAAGCCATTTGGAAATATATATCTTACCTATATATAAGGTATGTGCCAATGAATAACCTTCAAGGAAAAAATGTGAACTAAAGAGTGTGGGAGGAAAGTCCTAGAAAAGCATTAAAAAGTAGAACATCTCTGGGGACATTTGACTCTCACCATATGTGGCTGGATGCATCCCCTCTTGTACAATGTTAGAGTTTGCCATAATCTAATAAATAAGATTTTTGTCAGTATTTAAACCAAAATTTCAAGCCCAAGGATGCACATAGCTATGTTTCCCTTTTGAAGGGTAGATCAGAAGCTAAGCTAAGAAAGAAAGCTTAGCATGTGAGTCATGAAAAATGCCTGTGTGTTTAAAGAATCACATCACTCTGTTAAATGACTGGTTCAAAATAACCTAACCATCATCATCACTCGGGTTGTGTTTTCCATTAAATTGTGCCTATTAAGTAAGACTCCTTGGCTGCAGCTTTCTGCTGGACATCAGAACACAAACTCTGTCAAGCACTAATCATAACTTTTTAGTAATATTGGAGAGAAGAAGCAACAGGATTTGCAAAGCAGAAATGTTTCAAACTGAGACACTCTGCTGAGAACTCAGCCACTGGAATATCTCCCAGGAATCTGGTTCTTTATCCCAGTCCAACAGTTTTGGAACAATGGTTGACAGCATCCAAGATATTCTTTTTCTTTTTTCTACTCCCTGAACTACTCAGAAGCCCAGTCCATATTTTCCAATATAAGAAGCCAATCTGCTTAGGGGTACTAAACGCCCATCATTAAAAGTCTCAGTGTTAGAGGCTATGGTTCCCATCTGTGTTTCTGTTGATTTGCAAGCAAAGCTGAGAAGCAGTACAGTGTAGTAATTGAGACTCAGGAGCCAGAGGGCTCAAGTCCTGCCTCTCGTACCTGGGCAAGTTGTTGTTTAATTTCTCTTTCCCTTAGTTCTCTCAAATAAAAAGTGGGGATAATAACTGAAACAGTATCAAGGGTTGTTTTGAGAATTAAATATTATGAGTGAATATATGTAAAGGCTTAAATTAGTGTTTAACATAGGGTAAATTTTCTGTGAATGCTATTCCTATCTGTGGTAGGCTAAAAAAAAAAAAATGCCCTAAAGACATCAGGCTTTAATTCCTGGAAACTTGAATATTATCTTTTATGCACATCATATGATTAAGTTCAGGATCTTGAGGTGAAGAGAATCTCTTAGATTATCCAGTTAGGCCCCAAATGCAATTACATGTGTCTTTTAAAAAGAGAGGCACACAGAGATTCCACATACACAGAAGAAGGGAAGAGAGAGGAGGACAAGCCAATGTTACTATGAAGCAGAGATTGAAGTGAAGCAGTGATAACTTATAGAATGCTGGCAGGCACCAAAACCTGGGAGAGGGGAGCAATGGACCCTCCCCCGGAGCCTCCAAAGGAGAGCAATCCTGTGGCTTCTTGATGGTGGCCCAGTGATATTAATTTCAGACTCTGGCCTCAAGAACTGTGAGAAAATTCACCTCTGTTGTTTTAAGCCAACACATTTGTAGGAATTTGTTAAAACAACTGTACAAAACTGATACACTATCCTAAATTTAGTAATTAAATTAGTGGCCCAACTTCTCCCTGTATCCATGATCTTTACCTTGTAACTTTGCAGCTTTTCCCATTAGAGGCAAAATATACTTCCCCACACCAGTGATGCAAATGTTTGCCAATAAAATGTAGATAGAGGTGAAAGCATGTCTGTTCTAAGCCCAGGCTTTCAGAGGCATCCCATATTTGCACTTTCCTCCACTGCTCTTCTGCTATCAATGGGAAATGAACATGTTTCACTGAGTCTGCTAGAGTAAAGCAGGTACGAAGTAAATCCAGGACCTACAGCCAAATGCGACAAGATCAGACACACAGGAGTGAAAATACATGATTTTGCAATTTTTTTGGTATGCTGCAGGTAAAATTGTGATATTGATGTGATAAATTAAAGCCACAAAATTACTAGGATTTTGCTAATATCTGCCATTCTCCTAGACAGATTACATAGCTCAACCAAAACTTTGATGTGTGATCTAAGCCAGACATCACACACACATACACACACACGCACACACACACACACACAAAAGAAAAGAAAAAAAAATTAAAAAATAGGGTAAATAAGACCAAATCCATTGCTACTACTTGGAAAATGGTGCAAACAGTTTAGCAATGACCAACTCCATTTACCAAAGCCACACTTAGACACAACTGTGAAGGAGGCTCTGTGAGTTTTCTTGATTCACCTTCATTCTACCTCCATTACACACTGACTTTCCTGTGTTTCTCTCTAGTATAAAAGCACAATGAAATTTCAAATGATAGCTTTAACTTTCAGGTATTAGCATAGTGGTTGTGGTGGTTAATTTTATGTGTCAACTTAGCTAGAAAACAATACCCAGTTATTTAAGCAAACACTCATCTCAGTGTTGCTGTGACAGTATTTTGTAAATGTGTTCAACATCCACAATCAGTTGACTTTAAATTAATGAGATTACCCTGCTACTACACGTGGGCCTCAGTCGGTTAAAGCCTTTAAAACGAAACCTGAGGTTTCAAAAAGTGCTAAGGAAGCTTATTACTACCAGGTCAGCAATGCAAGAAATGCTAAAAGGACTGCTGTAAAAAGAAGAAATAGGAAGAGATAAAGGAACACAGGCATAAAGAATAAAAATGGTGACAAACAGGTGCCTATCAATAATAACCTTAAACATGAATGGATTAAATGCTCCAATCAAAAGACATAGGGTAGCTGAATGGATAAGAAAACATGACCCATATATCTGCTGTCTACAAGAGACCCACCTCAGAACAAAGGACTCACATAGACAGATGGTGAAGGGATGGGGAAAAGAATGTTTCAGGTGAATAGAAATGGAAAAAAAAAAAGCTGGGGTAGCAATACTTATACCTGACAAAATAGACCTCAAAGTGAAGGCCATAACAAGAGATAAGGAGGGCCACTTCATAATACTAAAGGGAGCAATTCAACAAGAGGAGATAACTCTGGTAAACTTATTGCACCCAATACAGGAGCACCCAAATAAATAAAAAATCTTCTGGAAGATATCAAGGGAGAGATAGGCAGCAATACCGTCATAGTAGGGGACTTTAATACCCCACTGACACCACTGGATAAATCCTCTAAACAAAAAATCAGCAAAGAAAAAGCAATCCCAAATGACACACTAGATTGGATGGAATTGACATCTTCAGAACATTTTACCCCAAAGCTACAGAATATACATTCTTCTCAAGTGCACACAGGACATTTTCAAAGATAGACCACATATTTGGACACAGGCAAAGTCTCTTCAAATTCAACAAGATAGAAATCATATCAAGCATCTTCTCAGATCACAATGGTATAAAACTAGAAATCAACCACAATAAAAACAATGAAAAAAAATCAAACACTTAGAGGCAAAATAGCATGCTATTAAACAATGATTGGGTTACCAAAGAGATTAAAGAAGAAATAAAAAGCATCCTGGTAACAAATGACAATGAAAACACAACAATACAAAATCTATGGGACACAGTGAAAGCAGTCCTGAGAGGGAAGTTCATAGCTCTACAGGCCAACCTCAAAAACAAACAAACAAACAAACAAACCCCACAACAACAACAAGAAAAAGTGATAAGTTATCTAACCCTACAGCTGAAAGGATTAGAAATACAGCAAAAAGAAAAGCCCAGAGTAAACAGAATGAAGGAAATAATAAAGATCAAAGCAGAAATAAAAGACGTAGAGACAAAAAAAATACAAAAGATCAATAAAACCAAGAGCTGGTTCTTTGAAAAGATAAATAAGATTGATGAACCACTAGCCAAGCTCACCAAGAAACAAAGAGAGAGGACTCAAATAAACAAAATCAGAAATGAAAGAGTTGAAGTAACAACAGACTCCACAGAAATACAAAGGAGAGTATAAAAAATACTATGAACAACTCTACTCCAACAAACTGGGCAACCTAGACGAAATGGACATATTCCTAGAAAAATATGGCCTTCCAAAACTCAATCAAGAAGAATCAAAAAATCTCAACAGGCCAATAACTAAGGAGGAAATTGAAGCAGTCATCAAAAAACATCCAGCATGCTAAAACCTAACCAATTCACACAGATACTAAGGGGGTGAGAGCATGAGAGGGGGGAGGTAGGGGGACAATAGGGGGATAAGGACACATTTGTAATACCTTAATCAATAAAGAAATTTTTTTTTTTAAATCCTGCAAACTAAAGCCCTGGACCAGATGGCTTCACAGGGGAGTTTTATCAAACATTCAAAGAAGAAATAAAACCTATCTTCCTCAGACTATTCCAAAAAATTAAAGAGTAAGGAACACTTTCAAGCTCTTTCTATGAAGCCAGCATTACCCTAATCCTAAAACCAGATAAAAATAACACAAAGAAAGAGAATTATAGACCAATATCACTGATGAACATAGATGCTAAAATCCTCAACAAAATTCTAGCAAATCAGATCCAGCATTACATTAGAAAGATCATACACCATGACCAAGTGGGATTTATTCAGAGGATGTAAGGCTGGTATATAATCCACAAATCAATAAATGTGATACATCACATAAACAAATTGAGAGACAAAAATCACATAATCATAATCAATCAATGCAGAAAACACATTTGACAAAATCCAACACCCTTTTCTGATAAAAACTCTCAGCACAGTGGGAATAGAGGGATCGTACCTCAATATAATAAAAGCCTTATATGACAAGCCTACAGCCAACATCATACTCAATGGGCAAAAACTAAAACCATTTCCCCTAAGAACAGGAACAAGACAGGGATGCCCACTTTCACTGGTCCTGTTCGACATAGTACTGGAAGTGTTAGCCATAATGATCAGACAAGAACAAATAAAAGGCATCCAAATTGGAAAAGAAGTAATATTGTCATTATTCGCAGATTACTACATCTTGTACATAAAAAACCCTAAAGACTCCATCAAAAAACTACTAGAATTAATAAATGAATTCATCAATGTAGCAGGATACAAAATTAACACCCAGAAATCTATGGCTTTTTTATACACCAATAATGAACTTACAGAAAGAGAAACTAAAAAATCAATCCCATTTTCCATTGCAACAAAAAATATTAAGATGTCTAGGAATAAATTTAACCAAGGACATAAAAGACCTGTACTCAGAAAATTACAAAACAATGGAAAAAGAGATAGAGGAAGACATAAACAAATGGAAGAATATACCATGTTCATGGATTGGTAGAATCAACATCATTAAAATGTCCATACTACCAAAAGCAATCTATAGATTCAATGCAAACCCCATTAAAATACCGACAGCATACTTCAAAGACCTAGAAAAAACTCCCCAAAAATTCATCTGGAATAAAAAAAAGACCCGGAAAAGCTGCACAACAATCCTGAGAAAGAAGAGCAAAGTTGGAGGGATCACAATACCAGATATCAAGCTATATAACAAAACCACCATTCTCAAAACTGCCTGGTACTGGCACAAGAACAGACATATAGACCAATGGCACAGAGCAGAGAACCCAAAAATCAACCTAAGCCATTATGCTCAATTAATATTTAACAAAGGAGGCAAGAGCATACAATGGTGATAAGACACTCTCTTCAATAAATTGTGTTGGGAAAATTGATCAGATGCATGCAAAAAAAAATGAAACTAGACCACCAACTTACACCATACACAACAATAAACTCAAAATCGATAAAGGACTTAAACGTAAGATGGGAAACCATAAAAATCTTAGAAGACACCATAGGCATCAAAATATCAGACATATGTCATAGCAATATCTTTACCAATACAGCTACTAGGACAATGGAAACTAAGGAGAAAATAAACAAATGGGATTACATAAAAATAAAGAGCTTCTGCACAGAAAAAAAAAAAAAAGAAAAAAAAACCAACAATAAAACAAAAAGAAAGCCCACTGCATGAGAGAACATATTTACCAATGTTATCTCAGATAAGTGTTTAATCTCCAAAATTTACAGGGAACTGATACAACTTAATAAACGAAAGATAAACAATTCAATCAAAAAACGGGCAAAGGACCTAAATAGACCCTTTTCAAAAGAGGACATACAGAAGGTCAAGAGACATATGAAAACATACTCAAAGTCACTAATCATCCCAGAGATGCAAACCAAAACAACAATGAGGTACCATCTCACACCTGTTAGAATGGCTACCATCAAGAAATAAACAAACAACAAGTCCTGGCATGGATATAGAGAAAAAGGAACCCTTGTGCACTGCTGGTGGGAATGCAGACTGGTGCAGCCACTGTGGAAAACAGTATGGCATTTCATCAAAAAGTTAAGAATGGAACTCCCATTTGACCCAGTAATCTCACTTCTAGGAATATATCCCAAGAAACCAGAAACACCAATCAGGACATATGCATCCCTATGTTCATAGCAGCACAATTTACAATAGCTAAGATTTGGAAACAGCCTAAGTGCCCATCAGCAGATGAATGGATTAGAAAACTGTGGTACATCTACAGGATGGAATACTATGCTGCTGTAAAGAAGAAGAAATTTTTATCATTTGCAATAGCATGGCTGGACCTGGAAAGCATTATGCTAAGTGAAATAAGCCAGTCAGAGAAAGATAAATATCACATGATCTCACTCATATGTGAGTTATAATGAACAACATAAACTGAACAGAAATAGATCCAGAGACAAAGAAACACTGAACAGACTGTCCAGCCTTAAAGGGAAGGCAGGGAGTCTGGGGTAAGAGATCAACCAAAGGACTTGTATGCATGCATATTAACATAATCAATGGACACAGACACTCAGGCGGTGAGGGCTTGTCCTTGAGGGTGGGAGTGCCCAGGGAGGGGAGGGGTCAATTGGGGAAAAAGGAGACATATATAATACTTTAAACATAAAATATCTATATATATAAAGAGTCAGGGTCCGTAACGTCCAAAACGACTGAAGGCTCGATCGAACACCAGAAGTCAGTCCTGCAGTCAGTGCTGGGTCGCCATGGCACCTCAGTGAGCCAGCACTGACCTCCGAGAGGGCTGTGATCAGGCCCGGACAGAGGCCTGGAGAAAAAAGCAGGGTCTGATTGCAGCCCCGTGGCAGTCAGTGCTGGCAGAAGTCAGTCCTGCCGTCAGTGAACATAGGGTCAATTAATATTAAGTGAACATAGGGTCAATTAATATTAAGTGAACATAGGGTCAATTAATATCTCTTTGAGAGGAGTTAAGAATATAAAGTACAGTGTAGAGCAATTACTTATATTATTTCACATAAAACTCTTTTCAACTAAGATATTTTCCTTTATTTAAAATGTATCTTTATTTTTGAAAGTATTACAGATGTCCCTTTGTTTTAGTTTTATTTTTCCCCCATTGATCTCCTCCACCCTGCACCCTTCCAGGCCTTTGCCAGACTATTGTCTGTGTCCATGGGCTATTCTTATCTAATACATAAAAATCTAGAAAGATTTAGAGAAAATAAAATAAAAGATATGCCAGGTAAATATTGAACAGAAGAGCTGAAGTTGCTGCTTGAATACTAGATACAGGCTTGAAGCCAAAACACAACTTATGAGATAAAGTTAGTCATTGTAACATAACAAAAGGTTCCTTTCACTAAAGAGATAAGATAGTTCCCAATATTTATACACATAATAGAACAGTGTGAGGGTTCAGAATGAGCCTCACCAAAATGTGTCTCACTGGTATGCAAATTTTTGAGCTAAGGGCATTTTAGCTTCAGGCTCAAGTGAAAATTCTGCCCCTCCCTTTAACTACCTAAAAAAGATTGAATTAGAGGCCTTGCCCATAATAAGACATTATCCTATATAATAAAAGGCTAATATGCAAATTGACCAAACAGCAGAACAACAGGTCACTATGACACGCACTGACCACCAGGGGGCAGATGCTCAATGCAGGAGCTGTCTCCTAGTGGTCAGTGTGCTCCCACAGGGGAAGTGCTGCTCAGCCAGAAGCCAGGCTCATGGCTGTCTAGCATAGCAGCGGTGGTGGGAGCCTTTCTCTGGGGAGCGGGCCTAAGCCATCAGTCAGACATCCCCTGAGGGCTCCCAGACTATGAGAGAGTGCAGTCTGGGCTGAGGGACCCACCCCCCTCCAAGTGCACGAATTTCATGCACCCGGCCTCTAGTCTATATACACTGAGTGGCCAGATTATTATGACCACCCCATTAGTACTTCATTGACACTTCCAAAAATACTGAATATTGAAAACTTCCTAAGTAAATACTCTCAAGGTTTTATTATTATTATTATTTGCATAACTAATTCACTTCATTGTACTGATGGGGTGGTCATAATAATCTGGCCGGTCATAATAATCTGGCCACTCAGTGTCTATAAAAGGCTAATACACAAAGTGTCCCCTCAGGAGTTCAACCAGAGAACTGGAGTTCGATCACTAGCTATAATGTGTGCTGACCACCAGGGAGTGGTGAGGAAGATGGTGGGCGACCAGCGGAGGCTGCGGGACACTGAGGGACTGAGGGAAGGAGGAGGCGGGGAGATGGGGAGGTGGGGGGAACCAGGCAGTGGCGGCGCATGGGTGGCAAGAGAAGGAAGAGATGGGGAGATGTGGAGGCGGGGAGGCAGGGAGGTGGTGATGCAGGGAACCTGATCAGACCTGATCATCAGTCAGGCCTAGGGACCCTACCCATTCAAGAATTTCATGCACCAGACCTCTAGTATATCTATCTATCTATCTATCTATCTATCTATCTATCTATCTATCTATGTATCATCTATCTATCTATCTATCTATCTAAAAAAAAAAACCTAATATGCAAATAGACCGAAAGGTGGAACAACCGAACAACCAACCAAACAACTGGTCTCTATGATGTGCACTGACCACCAGGGGGCTCGTACGGAACATGGCGGGCATCGGCCGCAGCAGGATGGGGGAGCAGGTGAGCAGGGGCTCCAGACCAAGGCAGGGCTCTGGTCTCTGTCATCAGGGCGAGCCTCTGGTGGTTACTGAAAATTCTTTGCTCCTACATGCCACGGTCCCACCAAGTGCTTGCACCTGATGCAGGTGCCAGCCCCATTTGTACCCGCTGCTGGCACTCAGCACCAGCTCCAATTGCTTAGCGCCATTAGTGGGTGCGAGCAGTGGCTGCCAGCCCCAATTGCCCCTCAGGGCATCTCCATCTCTCCCTGCTCCTGAGGGGCAATTAGTGCTGGCAGCCACCTCTCACACCCACTGCTGGAGTCAACCCTCTCACACCCGCTGCTGGGGCTGGAGCCATTGCTCGCAACCACTGCTGGCTCTGGCCCTGCTCGTACCCGTAGCCAGAGCCGCTGCTGGCACTGTCAGTGGGTGCAAGTGGTGGCTGCCGGCCCTGATCGCCCTTGAGGGCTTCTCCACCTCACCTTGCTCCTGAGGGACAATCAGGGCAGCAGCCACCGCTTGCATCTACTGACAGTGCCGGCCCTGCTTGCACCTGCTGCTGGCGCTGGTCCCAATCACTACACACTGTCAGGGGGTGTGAGTGGCAGAGGCAGGAGCGGGGCTACTGGCAGACAGGGGATTGGAGTCCAAGGTGGAAGGGGCTGAGCAGGGGTGAGGATGATGGGCCGAGACCCGTTCCTGTGCCCACCACCGCCTCACAGCCCACAGTTCCTTTCAAGGTGCACGAATTTGTGCACTGGGCCCCTAGTATAGATATAAAACAAAAATCCTGAGGTTTCCCAGAGAAGTAACTCTGCCTCAAGATGGTAACATCAACTCCTTCAGGGTTTCTTACCTGCCAACTTGACCTATACATTTTCAACTCGCCAACTCCCCAAATTATGTGAGCCAATTTCTTCACATGAGTCTCTTAATATTAAGAAATTTATTTTAATTATATGGAGATACACACACATATGTATATATGGATATATATATATGTCTTTTTTTATTCTGTTTCTTTAGAGAACCCTGGCATTCCAGTGGTATAGTCTATGGTGATGGGAAGGGAGCTGCTCTGAGGGAGATGATTCCAGTTTTGAGCCAATGAAAAAAAATTATAGTGTCACCAGGTCTCCACCACTCCACCCCACCTCCTGACACTCCTAAGTCTCACAACTTCTATTATTTTTTTCCTACTATCAATACTTAACTCTCAGAGACAGGAAAGTCACTTGCTTTTAACACAGGCCATTCTACTCTCAGGTCAATTATGATAAAATTTCAAAATCTCTTGCTCTTGCTTCTATCCCTTTTCCAGTCCCACCCTCTGGTATTCAACAGAACAACTTGTATCAGTCTTTGCACATGGCCATCATTACTTTCCCACACCCTCCCATCTTCCCATCACTTAATTCTTTCTTCTTCCAGGCTCAAGATTTCCAATTTATTTAAGTTATATTCTATTTGTTTCACACATATTTCTTCTCAATAACATTATTTTCTCTTTAAAGATGTCCCATAGCCTGGCTGGCATGGCTCAGTGATTAAGTGTTGACCTATGAACCAGAAGGTCATGGTTTGATTCCCTGTCAGGGTATATGCCTGAGTTGCAGGCTTGATCTTCAGTGTGGGGCATGCAGGAGGCAGCCAATTAATGATTCTCTCTCATCATTGATGATTCTATGTCTCTCTCCCTCTCTGAAATCAATAAAAATATATTTTAAAAAATAAAGGTGTCCCATATTTTGTACATCTATGTACCTTGTAGCAAATGCCTAGCCTGGGTGAGGGAATAAGCTATTATTATGTGTGTGCTACTTGATTAAGGCAGTATAGCAACCAGAAAATGGTTGCTGAGGGGAAAAATATGTGAGAATTAGGGAGAGGTGGCTGGGGTGGGGGGTATGGTAAGTAGACCTGACTGTCCAATAAACCTTATTTGGATATTTTGGTGTTTTCTCAGTGTATGTGAAGGCAAACCATGAATAGGATGTACAACCCTTTGCACACTAAAAACCATCACTTACCATTCAAATGAATCAAACGGAAGTCATATTACTCTGGAAAGTAATTTTCCCTTCCTTTTCTCCTTGAATTTTCAGAAATTTATTCTTATTTGACCTGACTTATGAAAGGTCAATAAGGCAGAAGCATCTTGAAAGCTGTTCTTCTGTAATCACTAACCAAAGCAGAGCAAAACACTCCCATCAAAATGAAAAATGTGAAGCCCTCCTTCATAGAGCACACAATATTCCCCCAATCTCTAAAAGACGCTGTTCTATTTTATTTCTGAAAGAATTTTCCAGAAGGTGGAAGCAAATATTTTTAAAGAAACATAGAAATATGGGTAACTATGTTCTTGCTAGGAATTTCTTTTTCAAATCAAACTCCACACATTTCCAGATGTGTGGACATTAGTATACAGTAAAACCTCCGCTCACTGCATCTTAACTAACCTGGACCCTCAATGCACTAGAATGCTTCTGAACTCATCATTTATTAGGAAATAGCTATAGTAGAAACATTAAAAACAAACTCAGCTATTTCCACATAATGGGATTATGTAACCATCCTATCTAATAATAGGCAAAGATGGTAATTGACTGTACCTTCGCTACACCTCCCATTGGCTAATCAGTGTCATATGCAAATTAACTGCCAACAAAGATGGAGGCTAATTTGCATACTACAGGCAGGACGGGACAGCATGCACCGCCAGCGCGCTGCCATCCAGGGCAGGCTGGCCCCGGAAGACCCAGAAGCCGGGCAACGTGAGCTCAGCATCTGGCTTGTCTGTGTGGAGGGAGGGAAGGGGAGGGGCCTTGGGCTGGAGTCTGCGGCAAGGAACGCTGTGCTCACTGTGATGCAAGGCAGCACCCACGCCGAAGAAAGGGAGGGGAGGGGCCTCGGACCGGAGTCCCTGGTGAGGGATGCTGGCATCATTGCACGCCCGGCTACGGCACCGCCTTCCCCCATGCACAAATTTTGTGCATCGGGCCTCTAGTTTAATAATATGATGCTTATGGTTTCTGGTTTGAAATCATACTCAGCTCTCTTAGTCTGATCTAAATTAGAGAGATTTAGAAAAGGAGGGGGAGTCTAAAACTCAAAACACTATATATTAGAAGTTGATAGTGACTCTATTACAAAATCTGGAATAAATTTACTAACTGTGAAGAAAATAGAACTAGGTTTAAGGGTTAATCATGGACTGCTTATGCTCTGGTGCTGGTTAGCTTGCCTGAAAGTAAATTAAAAGATCCTCATCTCCATTTCCATAGCACATGCAGAGACGCATATACACTCAGTAAGTTGAGTTTAATATGCTGAGTTGAGAAATCCAGTAAGCCAATTGCATATCTGGCGATCCTTCCAGTCTAGAGATAGACTTGAGATTTTTCTGTATACAGAGTCATTAAAATGATGGCAAGGATACATTTGTCCAAAAAGAGCAGAAAGGGAAGAGAACCTAGAGCAGACCCACAAAGCAGAGGGAAAAGGACTCACAAAGGGGACCCACAAAAGGGCCTGAGAATTGCTGGCTAGAGAATAGGTACTAGACGTCAGGGTGGGGCAGGTTATTTAGAAAGAGAGCAATCTATCCACTGGTTAAGTGCTATGAAGGGTCAAGTAAGATGCAAGCTACAAATATTTATTGGGTTTATTGATGACAAGAGGGTTATTAATGGCCTCAGGCAGGGTTTCAGTGGGCTTATGGGGACTGAAGCCACGTAATAGCAGTTAAAGGAGAAAGTGGGAGGTGTAGAAGTATAAACACAGTGTAAGGACAGCTCTCTCCAGAATTTGCAATGACTGATCCTTTTGTAAAAATTTCTTGCACAGCTTAAAATGCCATTAGACTACAGCCTTAGAATTTCTAGGTCAAAGGATAGACATTTTTTTAAATATATTTTATTGATTTTTTTACAGAGAGGAGGGGAGAGGGATAGCGAGCTAGAAACATCGATGAGAGAGAAACATCGATCAGCTGCCTCCTGCATACCTCTGACTGGGGATGTGCCCACAACCAAGGTACATGCCCTTGGCCGGAATCGAACCTGAGACCCTTCAGTCTGCAGGCCGACGCTCTATCCACTGAGCCAAACCGGTCAGGGCAGGATAGACATATTTTTAAAACTTTTGATAGAAAATGCCAAATTGTCCTCCCTGGTATTAACTTTTAAAACAATTTCCAAGTTAATCCTGAAATCATTGATTTAACTCAATCTCCTTCACTTTTTACAAAAGGATCAAGGCAACATTCAAAAAGGA
>NW_005871073.1:9106806-9151042 GCF_000147115.1 Myotis lucifugus
TACTACAACAGAGGAGCATAATCTTGTCTAGGGGGCAGGAAAACAGTCTGTGAAAATGAAAGTGCAGAAGTTGGCCAAAGTGCTGGATTATCTGTAGTCAATCTAATCACCACCACCACCCACCCCACCCCCCAACAACACACACACACACACACACAC
Organism: Myotis lucifugus; assembly: GCF_000147115.1. Classification (NCBI taxonomy): domain Eukaryota; kingdom Metazoa; phylum Chordata; class Mammalia; order Chiroptera; family Vespertilionidae; genus Myotis; species Myotis lucifugus. The sequence continues at coordinate 9,106,966 of NW_005871073.1, forward strand.
ACACACACACACACACACACCTTCTACTGCAATCTCCCTGGTATATCAGAAGAATGTGAAACTACATTTCCCAGAATCCACCTTCCTTGGCAGTTCCAGTTAAGTCTGAAACCACTTAGGAAGGCAGAAGAGAAGAGGCAGTAACAAAGATTCTAGGCCAGACTATAGAGAGGAGGTTTGCATCAGATTTGGGGTGAGTCCCTGTAAATTATGTGCTTTAGTGCTATAGGTAGGTGCAAGGATTGCTGGCAACTTCCCAGAGATTAGTGTGAAAGCCTGAGCTTGGTGACACTGAGGCCCAGTCCTCCCAACGGTATGTAAACCCCTAAGACCTTGGTAGAGGAGGAAATGTGTTTCAGAAAGAAAGAATCCTGAAGCAGGAAGTCACTTGGTCATTTTGGGAAGAACCACTGTGAAGGAAGCACAGAGAGAGGAGTAGAGTGGAGACTGGCCAGTGGAGTCAGATTATTCAGAGAATAATGGAAATCCTCAGCACCCTTTCTAGTAAAAGATTTGTGAAAGTCTTTAAAATATTTAGGATAGCTTCCCTTTCATCAGAAAACTTTATCACCCAGAAAACCCCATTATCCAAACATTGGCTTTGTAATGAATACTTTACTACCGAATTCATAGTTGTTGTTTGCTATTTAATAATTTTAATATTTTGTAGATCACATGAAGAGGCCTTAAAGATGTTTTACTATTTCCTTCAATACATGCTCAGCCTTCCTCTCTTTAATCAATCCATGGACAAATATTTATTGAGAAGCTTCTTTGCACAAAGCACTAGTTAGACACTGTGGGATTATGTCTGATAGAGGACGAGGGGAGAAATCAGTAAACAGTTGGAAACCAACATAACAGAGTGTTCAGTTCCTATGTCTAATTTAAAGAATGCCTCTTTCAATAAAGTATAAGTCCATTAAATTTGTATGAGTAAGAGTGAGCAAGTGTATATAGGGTGACTGCCATATGCTAGGTCCCCAGCCAGGAGTGTCCTGCTCCCCCTTTTTTCTGGAGTTCCTAATCATTCGTCAAGATACAACCAAGTGTCACTCCTGGAATCCTCCCAGACTCTCCAGTTGCTGTATCTTTCTCCTCCAATCAGGACTCAGAAAGCCATTTGTGCTCATCTCTACTACTGTACTGGGCACATTTTCCTACTGGGCACATGTTTACCCTATACATGTCCATACAATAGGAGCAGAATACTAATCTTCATTGTGTCATCCATGTTGCCTAACAGACACTTAATAAAAGTTTTCATAAATGGATTAATTTGGTGAACAAATTGCAGACTCACTTGGCAAGAATACACTGCTTTACAAAGATAATGTGTCTTGAGGGAGCACTATGGACTTTCCTTAGAGAATTATCTTGTTTCTTTCTCTTGAGGATTTGGGCATTTTCTGTTTTGGTCGGATGTCCTGAATTATGTTGTTGTCTTCATGGGATCCTCGTCCTTTTGCTTACTGACTGCCATCTTGTATTTCTGGCCCATGACTTGACAGCAACTAGAATCTACGAGCTGAAAATCAATAATGCGAGGCCTTCAGACAGTTGACCTGACCGATGCTCTTAAAGAAACCGCTTTCCTGGTCTCCGTGGCCGTCACTGATCAGAAAATGTAAAACTGGCGAGCCATGAATAGAAACAATGTAGTCAGCCTCCCGGTGTCTTTGCATGAGAAGGTTTTTATATTGGTTTCCTGTGTTTAAATTCTGTGATGTTTCTCAAGCCCTGGAGGGGGATGCAAAACGGGTGGGGTGGGACAGAAAGGGAGAGGGAAGGGGAGCGCTGAGTGAAAATGGTGAAGTGTGCAGATTTGTATTCATTTGTTTGCTCATTGCCACACTAACCTTCACCAGTCCTTAAGCTTTAGGGACCCTAAATGTAAATTTGTTCTTTAACATAACATTTTCCTTGTTCAAGTATAAGTGACACTCCAGTAGACATGAAAGATTCGAGACTTATTACTTGCAAGTTAGCATTTTACTGCTAATGTAGTCTGCCACCCTTTACCTCCTAGTTTTATGGTTGTCTAATTATAGCCCGGAGGCCCATGGTGGCCCTTTGCTACTTCAACTGGAATGTAGCTTCCAGTGAATTCTCCCCATTAGGACCTCCCACTGAGTTATTGATTATTAAGGTAATGCACTTTTAGTGTCGTATCTTTAACATGGAAATGTAAAAATGAATGGCTTGCAATTGGAGGATTAAAAAAAAGAAATAAAAAAGAAAGAAACTTTCCTGAGAAAGAGTCCTCTATGCTATTTAGGTTGCTGTTATTTTAAAACCTGGTCAGACAAAGCACAGTTTATCTGTCCAGTGATTATATGAATGGGATTTCATTCTTATATGTTTTAATCTCTAGTCTAAAGGAAGACAATTTGACATAGAAAAAGCTGGCAATTGATATCTAAGAAAGGAGCGAGAGGGAGGATGGGAAAACAAGAGAGGGAGGAAGAGAGGGAGAAAGAGAGGGAGGGAGGAAAGAAAGTCAAATTTAACAGGCTGCTTTTTTAAGCAAAGAAAATACAGAGATGTTCCCTTTCTAGGCAAAAAACAGGTGTCAATCTTCATATTAGGGAAGCGTTCTGATTATGGGCATTTACTCCAGGCAGTAGGAAACAAAAGAGAATGAGAACTGAAGCCTCTTCATTATTTAGATGGACGCATAGGACTCTACGTTACATCAGAACAATCCTTTATGGCGATTCTCCATGGAGGCCCACACACAAGATAAATACTGGCAAATGGCAAGCAGGACGTGGAATCTGTTAGATAAATGGTCTATAGGTGAGGCTTCAGTGACAGAGGTTCCTCTCTCCTGTGAAAACAGAAGACAGTTTCATTTGTAGAGCTGCTGTTCAGTGCTGCTGCCCACCATTAAAGCTACGGCAACAGCAGAGGTGGAAACGGACTGGTAGGTGAGTAATAAGGAAAAGAGGATGAATTGGGTGGGCACCTCCTGTATCTGAGCTTGAGTGCCCAGACTAGCACCTTATTTTAAGTGAATGCAGGAATCAGGAGCTGATAAATTCACTTGACTCTTGGAGAGGAAACAGAATCATCGATCACCCTTTTAACTGCAAAATCTATCGAAAATAGACCCTACAGTCGGTCTCACAGGTGCTCATGATGAGTTTTTGAGAATTCGGGAATCCTGCTGTCTCCGCATGCCTGATCAAGATAAAATGCTCTTTGCCTGTGAGTTTCATAATGTATTATCTGAAAGCATGCTGAAAATACAAAATCCTATCCAAGTGTTACAGTGTATCATTTCATTGTTGCATTTCCTTTCTTGAAGAAAGTAGTACCAATTTGCAAAGTTAAGGGAAAAAGCTAAATCTAACCCTCAGAGGTGGGCTGCCTTTCACTTAATGATTTGGGTGGAGGCATTTGAATCCTAAATGGTCCAAAGAGGGCCAATTATCATTCAATAAGTATCCTAAGCATTAGTATTATTCATCAGCCAGGTTCATCTGAAGATCTTAAAAACGTTTGCCAAATAAGTACCATTAACCAGGCCCCTCTGGATGAGATCTCAGGAGGAGATCTCAAGGCATAAAGAGATTAAGAGACTCAGCTGCAGATGTAGAATATGTGGAGGGTCAAGGATGTGCATCAAACAAAGCCACTGACCTGCCAACTAGACTCTGCTTTGTCTCAGAAGCCCGGTACCCTCGAGACCCTTGAAAGTAAAGAAGGTGTTAATAGCCATTAATTAACTTAAGGGTGGGTCCTAGTTTAATGGGAAGGTGCTGACTTTTTTATTAGCAGAAGGAATGTTTTTAATTGGATTTGATAATAACACCCTCTGAGCCTTATAAACACCAGAACAGTTCTTAGACTATAAATTTCAAATTCCAGACTCGTTGCCAAGAAGAAAGGACAATAATGCTACTCTCTTCCCTAAAGAGAGAGGCAAGGCTAAGATAAAAGGGAATCCTGGAGACCCTAGCATTGAAGGAGGTAGGAGTCGGGTAGGGACCTGGGACTGGGGGTAGTTTGCTTGAGACCAAGTGGACTCACTACCAGCACCCTCCGCTCCCCCCTCACGAAGGGTTAGACTCATACTGCTTCTGGTGAGTTGCAAATATTTTATAAAGCTTTTTTCTTTTAAGATACGCTTCTTGTCTCTCTTTTTTGTTTTAATCCCCACAAACTTTTAGCTCTCTTTTAAGCAAACTGTATGCTGTAATTAAGTTTCATTTTTTTGCCTTGACTCCACCGGATGGAGGGTGCCATAAATCATCTGAACAAATGTTCAAACTGAAAACCTCTCTGTGAGCACCATAATTTAAGTGAATTCATTCTCGGTTCATCTCTTGGAGACATGATCTCATAGCATCTGTTCTGAACAAAGATGTCTGTCCTCACTACCTGGGAAAAGAGCAGTGAGCTATCCCAGATTACTTTGGATAGGATCTTTCCGCATTCATTCATTCAAATATCTACTTTCCATATTTGCAAAAGATTGACTGCGCGTGTGTGTGTGTGTGTGTGTGTGTGTGTGTGTGTGTGTGTTGGGAGAAGTGTTTAAAAAAGTGTGGGTCGTTTATTGTTTTCCTGAGCAATCATTCTTTTGTTCATGTGTCTGGACAAAGTTGGTGATGCATAAGCAAATTGCTCTGCCCCTTCTCTGGGCTGCACTTACAGCCAGCAGGATAGGAAGTTCTGGCTATGGCTACAGGGGGTGGGTGGGAGGTCTCCTTTGCCATCTCCTGGTTGTTGCAGGGCAGACTTTCATGAGGGCAGGAACCAGAGATGTGTCCTGTGGGAGAGATTTGTTGGATGGTTTTGTTGTGCCCTATGTCGATTAGTTGGTAGAGTGAGCACTATCTTAAGATAAAAAATAGACTGCACATTGTTATAGCTTGAGTTGTCAAAAGCAGCAGAGGCTGTTTAGTCTTAGCTTACACACACTTTAAACACCACCAAGTGTAACACCATGCAACACAGCTGCTTCTATCCACCACTTGCCAAGGTGCACTTGGTGTTATGGGTCAGCATGCCGTTATAGTTATTTATATTCTTAATTAATGTAAACTGAAACAGGTTGACACACTCCAGTTGACCAGAGGCTCCACCACTCCCTCTAACCTAGACTGAGGGCGGTCTCTTTTGGTTAGAGTTTAAGGATATTGACAGAACATTTTAGCAAGTATAAAAAAGGCACATAGCCTGGCTGGTGTGGCTCAATGGTTGAGTGTCTACCTATGAACCAGGAGGTCAAGGTTCGATTCCCTGGTCAGGGCATATGCCCGGACTGTGGGCTCGATCCCCAGTGTGAGGCATGCAGGAGGCAGCTGATCAATGATTCTTTCTCATTATTGATGTTTCTATCTCTCTCTCCCTCTCCCTTCCTCTCTGAAATCAATTTTTTAAAAATGTATGTAGTTCAAATCATCTGAGAGGACTAGTTAGTAGATTGAAATACTGAATCAGGATCATCAAGACTTTGAGAAGCTGGATTGTTGGGCTTATTAACAAGATGGTTTTTAACAGGGATAAACGAGAAGTCCTTCACTTATACTCACTAGACCAGCTGCATAAACACAGAATGAAGGAGGGTTGGTTTCATAATAATTATGCATGTGTTTAAAAAGATGTAGGCTTTTTAGTTGACAGCAAGTTCAACATGAATCAATCGAATAAGATGTAGCTGCAAAGGAGTTTTTTAACAATTTGAGGTGACACCTCTGGAAGTGTAGGATCCAGATCAAGGGACTGATGTGTCTGCGTGCTGCACTGTTTATACTTTAAGAAAGACATTAACCAACTGGATCTCATCAGAGAAGTCAGCTGAATACAAGGGACTTTAAAACCATTTCCTGTAAGTAACAGCTGAAGAAACATGAAATATTACCCTGATGAGGAAAAAACTTGGGAATCTATGATTACTTTTCTCAAATATTTCAAAGGCTCCCCTTTGGAAGAAGAACCATTTTGTTCCCTCCTGACCTAGAAAGAGAATTAGACTCAATCTATAGGATCTTTGTAAAAGTGTATACCTCGTTTCCTATTTGTACTTCTTTAACTAACAAGTCAGTATGGAAATCCATAATAATTTGTTTCATTTAAAGATGATCTCTTCATTGTTCAAATCAAGAAATACTGTACCTACATTATCTTGCTTTCTGCTGGCAGGGCAGACATAAAGAATGGAACATAACTGACCCAGAGTGCTACATGTGGAGAAAAGTTGTGAGAGAAAGCTAGACAGTCCGGTAAGGGTCTGAAGGCAGAGTACCTGAAATGCAACTCTCTCAGATTGAATTTTATTTTGTAGGTAACGCAAACAACTAAGGACAAACAAGAGGTATGTCATGATAGTCCAGAAGCAGAAAGGACTTTATTAGACCTTATGGGTAGAAAATATCAATTTAGGACACCCAACCACTGATGTGGTAGTCATTTCTAGGTCACTCAACCAAGACTCTTGATATGCAACAAACCTATTAGGCGGGCACATGGGTAGGGACTGAAGAAGCAGTCCACAAAATGAGGTGGCTAAATAGCCCCTAAATCTATTCGTTTTAGTTAAATTTCTTGAGCATGAATTTACCTGCTTTTGACTTGTTATTTGGATGTCATGTAGCCATAGAATACATCAATAAGAGTGGAACTGACAGTATTTCTAAAACTCTGGCTCTACCTTGACCTTGGGCATGCATGCAAAATGTATTCACTTAGTATATTTTCTCCCTCTATTAAGGTGGGAACAATTCACATGTCTACCACTAGTTTCCCACCCAAGTGCAAAACCAAATCAATGATAGGTGGATGAAGGTATGCTATTTTATGCTTTCCAGATTTAATGAATGAGAAGGACCCTCTTACTCATTCATGAATTTTAATCACCAGTGCTCTGATCCTTATGCTGTGCTTCACCCTAAAGCTCCTCTGGGTGGTGGTGGGGGGAGAGGCGTTAAGACATTTATAACAGAAACTTACACAACATAGGTTATTATGACTACAATTGTTACTATTTTTATGATTCTTGATCCTATGGTAATCCAGGGGGTAGCTAATAACTCCCTTGGTGAAACTGTTTACCCATAAACCCTTTCATGAAGGCTGAGTAGCAATTAAGGTAATGGGTCTGGTGTAGGTAGAGGTAAATGACCTCGTTAAGGACTCAGCCTGAATGGTACCCTGGTGACCTGAGGATGTTAGTGAGCAGCAGCTTACTCACATGGAGCATTTTATGCACCATATCTCAAGCCCCCTAGCATTATTGTTTGCTTACCATCCTTCACAGAGTGACATGGGAATGCTGGGTTGGGGTTTGGGTAATGTGTGCATGCGTGTGTGCCCAGAGAATTGTAACTGCTGGCTAGAAGCCTACACATCTTGAACAGTAAGTTCACTTACTTGGGTGACCGTCATAGCCCTCATTCTCAGGAATTAGTGGCATTAATCTTGGCTTAACCACACTCAAATCCTATAATCACTCATCTGCTGATTTGTTTCAGCCAATGTCATAAATCCATCCCAATCCTTTACCTATGAAGAGAGAGAGCAAACCCTGGAAAGAATTATTCACTTGACTAGCCTGCTGGTGCTGTCATAAAACACTACTTATCACTAGCACTTCAACCTTTAGTGGTTCTCCATTATGGGACTTCTGGTCCTTTACTCTCTGTGTGTGGTATGCTCTTCGAAAAGAAAAAGGCATCCTCTAAGATGATAAGATGTTATCATTCAATGCCAACAAAATGGCCACTGCTGCACAGGGTCCTGCCTATAAAACCTTTGCTTCAGATGGCAAAAGCACTGAGGTTAAAACATAAGCAAGTTTTTAATGCCACCTCTAGGTCCACAGTCTAGGTCAGTGATGGCAAACCTTTTGAGCTCGGAGTGTCAGCATTTTGAAAAACCCTAACTTAACTCTGGTGCCGTGTCACATATAGAAATTTTTTGATATTTGAAACCATAGTAAAACAAAGACTTATATTTTTGATATTTATTTTATATATTTAAATGCCATTTAACAAAGAAAAATCAACCAAAAAAATGAGTTCGTGTGTCACCTCTGACACACGTGTCATAGGTTCGCCATCACTGGTCTAGGTTATAGTGTTCACCACTCCCCACAGCGGAGAGCTTAGCCTGGCAGTGAGAGCAGTTGAGAAGAGGATCTGAGTTGACCTCAGAGGGAGGACAGCAATTCTGTCCATAGGTTCTAGCTGGTGTAACAACAATAGCATGGACCGTAGTGTGGTGTGTGTGTGTGTGTGTGTGTGTGTGTGTGTGTGTATGCACATGTGTACTTGTGGACATGTGTATTCACATGTGCATTTCATTAGTCTTCCCAGACCAAAGGCCAGTTGCCTCCGTTGTAGGGCTGGCTGAGTAGAGCCATGGCTCTTATTAAAGTCATGGTAATGGTTTGGGCCATAATGCCAGGAGCATGCATGCATGAGCAGCTCACCCATTATCTCAATCTTTCACTAAAACCAATGCCACTCTTACAATTCAAACATAGCCTTTGCTCTAACATCATACTCTGACACTGTGACAAATTGTTTCACCTTCCTTATGAGCCAGGACTTAAAGGCTTCAACTAATTTAGGAAACAATCTGGTGACTAAAAAAATTTTCTTAGGACCTGCATCAGCAAAACTACAATGCCATCATTCTTCAAAGAGCCAACAAATTTCAATGAGAAAAGCGTACATTTTCCATTAAGATTCAGGTTTTGTTTAATATCACTCTTTAGGCATCAAAAATAGGAATGACTAACCAAAACCATGTCAAAATCATAAGAAAGAGGAAAGAAGCAATACAGATTGCAGAAGCCATCATTTCTGGTCCAGATGGCATACTTTGAGTCTGAAAATCCATTAATAGATTGGCGGGCTGTTTTTGTGTTTTGTTTCATTTTTAATACTCCACACAGGTGGCTTGATTTGTCTGTCCACAAAGGGATTATAACTTCAGAGTCAGAAAAGGACTCAGTCTTCAATGCATCCTTCACGCCATCACCTGGCAGCTTCCAGGGCCAGAGAGCAGCAGGTCAGAGGGGAGGAATATTTGAGATTTCAGGGGCCAGGGCAAGAGGGAAACAGCTCCTGTTTCCTCCTATGGCCCTCACTGCTGCCTGCTGGATTAGGCACTCTCAGCATGCAGCCCAACTGGTATTTCCTAGTTTCTATGACTGTTGTTTCTTGATCCTCCCTTTGGAGAAATGAATAATCCTCACTTAACCACTAGTTAAGGACCTTGCTCCCACCTGGAACAAAACACAGAGCTCTTGATGCAGTTCAAGGCTAACTTTTTGGCAGGAAAACATCCACATACAGAAAAGAAGGGACAAATAAGCTCACATTCATATATATATATATATATATATATATATATATATATATATATATTCCTTTTGGAAAACTTAGAATTAGAAAGCAGGAAGGCATTTTTACTTTGGGAGTCAAGAAGAAAAAAATATATGCATAGCAATACAGTGTGGCTAGTATCAATTGTGCTATGAGGAAAGTGTTAGCGAAGGTGGTTCCTGAATGGCTCACTTCACAGGACCCAGCACACTCAGGTAACAGCTGATGCCCTGGCGTCAAGCTCAGGAGCTAGAACATGGCAGGAAACAGATGGTGTCATATTTCCTGGGTCTCACTGTCCAGTTGAGCTCAGCGCCTGCCAAGTACAAAATGAAATGCAGAGCACTGCACACATGGCAAGCTGGGTGGCGACCGTGGCAGCAACAGCAAGTTCAGGAGAAAGCAGAGCCTCTGAGGCACAGGTGCATTCTGATTGAAGAAGGGCACAGGGTGGAACTGGCAGCAGGAGGTCGCTCTCTCTTTTCATACATTTAACAGACAGAGCAGAATGGTTTGCAAGTCAGATGCTGAGATAAGCAGTAGAAATTCAGTCACAGCAAAAACAAGATAAACAACCGGGTGAACTCTTGAGTGGCCAGATGGACAGTCAGGTCACAGGTCATCAAATCAGTCACACAGTGCCACATAAAGCAGCAGGCTGGCACTAACAGGGAAGATCACCTGGCAGGCTTGTGGACAGGCATGCAGGGCACAGCAAAACCACCTAAGAAGAGGCTGGGGCGGGGGGGGGGGCGGGACAGGGCAGAGGGTTCTTCTTCAAACTCTATTGGCCTGGCCTGCATTGCCATTGCTTCTTTGGATTAAGTAAATGTCTGCAGAGAAAATCTGTTCCCCTCCTGGGATGCATCATGAACACTCATGAGCAGCAGCTTCTACATATATTATGTGTGTCTTTGCTCATTAGCATGTTATAAACAAATTACTAGTTAGCCATCTTCGGCCATGAGCAAGGTTCTGGGGCCTATTCTGAGACCCATAAGTGTTGATGGGTTAGAGAAAGGGAAAGGAAGAAAGCTTGTAGAGCTGTAAGGAGCAATGTGCCAAGGAAGTCTAGGGGTGCAGAGGACAACAAAAACGATCTTAAAGACAGGTCAAGGAGAACGTGGGGACAAACCTCACCAACTGGAGGCAACATGGCAGAGAGGAAACATCTGAACTTCAGAGTCAGCCAAATCAGGTTCCCAGCTTTCCCAGGTTTGCAGCTTTGGACAAGGACTCCGCCTTTCTGGGTCTAGGTGCTCCCATTTGTAAGATGAGAAAATGGATCTCTACAGTGAGTTGTGAATATGACCGGGACTCATGGGTGGGAGGTGTCTAGAGAATGACAGCAATTATTTCTTGAAATTTAGCTTAAGGTGAGCCCTCACCTACAGAACCAGACTAACTAGTGCATGACACTTGCTGGTGCAAATACTAGATCAACCAAAGTCACTTAAGCAGAATGAGAGATAATGGATTGATTCATTTATTAGGAAGTCTAGGGGCACAGTAGACTTCAGGTGGATGATCCGAATGATACCATGAAGGCTGTCTCCCCTTCTTCAATTGTTAGCTCTGCTTCTCTTTATTTATCAATATCTTTCAGTCCCAAAACAGTTGGCTTCTTTCATATGATCAAGGAATAAGGTGACAAGATCCCCTGGTTTTCATTGTCCTTACCACCCAGCACATGGACCATTTCTGACCAGTGCATCTTTGCACTGTTATAGACCCATGGATGAGTGTGGACTTGCACAGGTCCTGCAAGTTGTGGTCTTTCTCTACCTACCCCTTTCCTGACTTTCTCTTTAGCCATGTTCTGGATGTCATGGGACTGCTGATTATGAAGCCTTGTCCTAAACCTGTACCATGTAGCCCAAGCTCTAACACTTTATCTGACTTGTGTCAGCCCCACCTTGAACCATGCTTCGGAGGAGCTGTGTTCTTGCTCACTGATACGCCCAGATGTGTTTCCATAGCTTTCCATTCCAGTTTTCTGCCTCTCTCCTTTTCCCTACATTTCTCACTTTCCTTCTGCCCAAAGATTCCAAGATTCTGGGAATTTAGAATCTACGCTCACTGTTCTGTTTCTCTGTCCCATACTTCTTTTACCAAATCCTCATGAGAAGATCCTCTCTTTTCCCACAATGTGATCATCATGGCAGTGGGCACTCACAGTCTCATGTGACAAATGTCTACTGCCTTGGAAACTTCAGTATTCAAGTCAGCTGAACCTTACTTTCTGTGGTGGGAGCATGAGACTGCCATGTTACTTGTATGCAAAGACCATCCATTCATAACTTTAAAAAAATTAGAGGAAACACTGGCCCCACTCTTTAGTAGCTTTCCTCCTCCATGAGTAATGAAAGATATAACAAAGGAATATTTAGACATATACGAAAAAAGTGGAACTGCTGGCAAGATGGGGTAACTTGTTCAAACCCTAGTTTGCTCTATTTTCCCCCTCTTATGCTTGCACTAAGCAAACCAGAGGCATAAGAGGAATTAATGTTTAACAAGTTGAATAACTAAGTGTCTGCTAATGAGTCCCCCCTTAGGCTCTTACTGAAGTGGGTGTCATCTGTAAATGCAGTGGTTTGTGTAGGCTTGAAGGCCTGTAATGGCATATCATAACTATTCTTTGAGAAATTAACGGACAGAGTAGCACTGATCTCCTTTTAGCTCCTTGAGGATTCTTCAGTCGCTAGATTCTCAAGACTTACAGGGCCTTCCTGAATAATAGTTAGACCCAGGACTTAGACTATCCACAGACTCTCCATTCTGTTCAGGAAATTGACACCCGCTACAGCTTTATCCCAGATATACACCACCTGAGAGCACAAGTAGAGGAAGAATTCACATGTGCATTAAAAAGAACCCTGAATTGTGAGAGAACATCAATGTCTTAGTTTCTACTCACCAAGAGTTGGGAGAACTTGGGCAAATCACACCCCCTCTTTGATGCATAGATTTCTCATCTATATAATTAAGAGGTTGTAGTTTCATAGTGGTGGAAATGGACCCGTATCTCAACAATAGAGGTGTCCACAGGGTGATATGTCAGCTCAAAATGTAGCTAATACCTAAAACGACTATGAGATACTTGGACAAGGTACCATGTCTTTGTAATGTTTGTTCCCAATACACGTGGTCTGGCACATAGTGTGTGGTTATAAATACGAGTTGGCTAGATGGATTGATGGGTGAATGGATGTAAATGACTAAGGAAAAATATCCATATAATTGAATGTGATTAAGTAATGTTCTGGCCAGAGAGAAACTGAGGATAAAACCTACATTTTTTCAGAATCACGTGTAACCCATGTAGATCTTTGAAGCACTTTGAAATTTCTGCTAAAACCAGTGGGAGTGAATTGTGTGCATAAACCTTAAATGTTGCCCATACTAAATTGAGTAGTATGATGACCCTTACAATAAAAGGCTTCTTATAAATATTTCCATGCTATATTAAGTCTAGGGACAGGTTCATATTTATTCTTCTGCCTCATGGCTACAGTCCTCTCTAAATTTTTTGAAAGAATGAGATGAGGATATTCAAAGTCATCCTATCAAATACAATGTGACTTTGAAAGGAGGTCACTTGAATAGTCTCTTTGTACAGTTCACTTATAAATAAATGCCAATTCATCAGGTCGGTTCTGAAAAGAGCACTGGGCTTTTTGACTCAAGGTACCCCACCCACCACTCATTCATTTATTTGATCATTTATTAATTTTTTTCAACAAATGATAATGAAGGCACTGTTAGGGAATGTTGGGTGGGGAGAAGAAGAGAATTCAATGGGGACACAACACACACATCCCATACCCATTTAGTTCACATACCCATTTAGTTCACAGTACACTTTTATTCTCCTGACCCCCACCATCCAAGAGACATGAAAAGTAGAGAGAAATGTGATTAGTCACCTCAATTCCCTTTCCTTACTTTTGAGAGGCACCCTCACCTGTGCTTTTTAAAGACATGGATGCACACACAAAGCTAGATTTATTCCATATCTACTCTAGCCTCCCTTCCTTCTCCTCCCCTCCCCAAGTTAAGAAAGTCTGCGAACCTTAATTATGGAGCTCCCCTGGCAGACACTAGCTCAGCACCATGCTGAGCAAGTTAATGTTCCTGGGCATTGCTCCTCTCCCACTTCTTGCCTGAATACTTTTCTTCCAGGTGAATTGAATGACTTGTCTCTTAATATGCTGTTTCCTTGAAATCTCATACTAGTGCAGGTCTCTATCCTGGCACACTGTACTGATGGTAGTAGCTAGCTGGAAACACAAGTTTTATGGATCCTGAATCTAATGATGAGCCAGGCTACACAATCCTGTGGAAATTACCAGAGACTCTGCTGTAACAAAAAATAGAGTAGAAGAACATCTTAATATCCAAAAGCTCAGAGGATTTCTTCTAAAGCTGTTTACTCCCTTAATATCATTGGCAATTCAAAAATCAATGTAATACAAGCAGTCACTAGAAACAGACCAAATGCCCAACAGGATAGAAGTCAGTTCTGCGACACCTTCACTAATAAGGGATGACAGTGAACAAGCAATAAAACAGGCTTCAGGACTTTTAGACATTCTTCGCCCCTAATGTGTATGGCATTCCCTGCTTGGAGACGGTGTTGCGTACTAGCATGGCAGAACTAAAGGACAATAAAGATCATTCTGAGGCATTCTTCCAGATGAGTAACCTAGAATAGCACTGCTCAGCTGAGAATTAAAACAGAGAGTTGGCAAGGTCTTCCAGGAATGTTTTGCCCCAGATTTTAATTGCTGATAACCGCCAGCAAGTGTAGCCTTAGGAACAAGGGAAAGTAGTCATCTTTGGTGTGGAGTCCAAAGTATCTACTCATTTGCTTGTTAGTCTCCCTGACCTAGCTCCTCTCTTTGAATTAGCAAGAGTACATATTTAAAACCGAACACACTGGAACTCGGTGGGCATTTACACTGGCCAGTCTCTCAGCCTGAAGTGCTTTTCCTCCAAAAATCCCATGTTTGGCTCCTTCTGTCTCCAAGTCTTGCTCATTCATGGAGGCCTTCTCTGGGTACAACCTTGAAAGAGTTGCCTCTGTCCCCTTACTCTGTTGTACTTGTCTTTGTCTTCCTAACTAGTTAGCTGTTATCTGTCTCCCCAACTAAGAGGTAAATTTCAGTAAGGCATATATTCTTTTTTATATTGTTCTGCATTATTTCCAGAGACCAGACAATGGCTGACACATGGTGGGTATTTAATAAATCTTTGTTGAATGAATAAATGAATGAATAAATGAATGAATGAATAGACTTTTTAGTTTGAATTCTCCCATTGGTTCTCTCTCCTCTACAAAAACAACCAAACAAACAAATCACCACAGTAAGAGTCAGAAGAAGAAAAGTACAAGACTAACTCTGCCATTAACTAGCTGCGTGATTCTGGCAAAGTGAGTGAAACTTCCTTGGTCTCAGGTTTTTTTTGTAAAATAAAAGCCAGTGATGTGGGTTTTCACTCATTGGGTTTCCATGAGGAGAGGTTTTTGGGTTTTTTTCCCCCAAGTTCTCCTGATATCCTGCACCACCCCTCGAGGTGGTGGCATGACTTGGGTGATTGATGAGTTAGGCAGAAAAACTAGACATGAATAGCTCAGCCCCTTCCTCTTCACTGTGTTTTGGAATTGGCAGGCTTGCAGAAAGTACATGTTCTTGTCTGCTTTGGGCCATGCAGTAGTAACCTTTGTGATTAAATCCATGCCCCTCTTTGGGGAGAGGAAGGGTTGTAGTGGTCCAGTGCTGCCTGTGGCTGAAGGCTGAGTCAGTCTAATCCTGGGCTCAGCGTTGGCAGACTTATTGTGCTTTCCTCCTATACAGCATTCTCCAACCCACCCTTTATCAGAAATAAAATGATATTTTGATCTCCATCTGCCTATGTTTTGTTGATCTCAACTGGTTCAGAACTCTAGTAGGAAAAAGAAGGGTATTATATATTGACTCAATTATAAAACAAAACAAAAAATATATCTTCTCCATGGCTCTAAATAAAAATAAATATCTATATTATGTTTTTTAATGAAATGTATATTTTAATAAAGCATGGGTATATGTTTCTCAATGTGGACATGAGTGCCCCATTTTCCCAAGAAGTATAAAGTATGTTATAAATAGATAGATATAGATAAAGATAGAGATAGAGATATAGATATAGATAGAGACAGAGATAGAGATATATTAGATACATACACAAACTCATAGAAAAGGAAGGAGGGTATCCTAAATTATGTGTGTATATGCATTTCTCTCTCTAAGTAAATAGGGAAGGATGGTTACAAAATTGGGGAATATGTTTTTAGAAAAATAGGAATAAAGCTAAAAATGGAAGGCCTAATTAACATGGATGGTCATCTAAAATTATTGGGTAGTAAGAGTATGTTGTAAGAGATGGGTCAGTTACATTTTAAGAGAACTCAATATGTAAATTCTACACCTCTCCCACCACATCTAGATGACTCTACTAGCTACAGCAAGATGCTTCTGAAGCATAATGGGGACACTAGAAAAGTTAGGTGGGCCATCAGAGAAGCTGTAATGATGGGTACAGTAGGGGAATCCTGGAGAGGGGCTAGCGGTGGGGAAGAGATGGACAGAGGTTGGAGGGGCTGTCAGTACATCAGACGAAAGCCAGACATCCTCCCTGTATGTAGTGTCATGTCCATCTTAACTTGCTTACAAAAGGGCCAAGGAAGTACTCTCAAAGAGAATAAAATGAAATACATATGTATTTTATTCCAAGTTGCAAAAATTTTTTCACACTGAAATTGGATGTGTCTTATGATTGATGATGCATTCTATTTTAATTGGCGGTATTTTTTTTCTTGGTGTACATAATAGTGCATCTTATAATTAATAAAGTGTTCAATTTCAAAAATCTAGTAGTTTTTGCACAGTTTTCGATAATTTATTATAGGGGAAGGAGCCAAAAGTGGGGTTTAGTGAGGTATGCTTGCTCAGCAAAGGTCAGTTAAAACATGTGCTCTGGTGTGCCACTGGTCAATCTTACTTCAATGGAATCTGGGAATATGTACGAGGAGTCCATAAAGCTTAAATCCTTCTTTGCAGGAGTCTCATTTTATGAAATAAATATATATATTTAAATGAGAAAATCATAGAAAGTTTGTGTATACAGATGTATTTTAGACTTCATTTATACTGAATTAAAAATATTCTAAAATATTCAAAAAGTAAAGTTTAATTGAATAGATTATGGAATATGCATGCAGTGAAATATTATACAGCCATCAAAAGAAAATTTGAGTCAATATTTATGTGGAAAATGCTAATAAGATAATGTTAGGTTGAAAATAGGATATAGAACTGCATATTTGGTATTTTCCTACTTTTGTAAAATATTCAACATGCATAGAAAAGACAGGTTATTAAGTGCAGCAGAGTGCTAACAAATTTTTTTTTTTTTTTTTTTTGCTGATGGGCAATCAGGGGATTATTTCTATATACTGTCCTTCATTTCACAAAGTTTTTGCAATTAACATTGACTACTTTTATAACTATAAGCATCTTTTCCCCTTTCCAAATGTAGTTTGTTTTCTCTCCTCAGTCCCTCTTTCTCCTAATTCAAAAATCACCTGCTTTTGACCACAAACTAGCTCTTCCTTAAAGTTTTAGCCATCCTCTCAGCACAGCGAACCAAGGGCCATAAAAACTACCCTTTACCCTAGATGACAAATCATCTTGGTCAAGAAGTCCTCTCAAATTTCCTGGGCACTCAGTCCAGAAATATATCTCTGACTACTCACTTTCTGAGGGTCTGCCTATACCCTGAGGAAACCCTGACCCTCACAGGAAAATGGTCCCTAAATACTTGTAATGGAAGATGGCATCCGATGCCAGAATTGAGACTTTATAAAAACTCTCATTTGTTCTCTCTATATTTGACCTTGGCCCATCCCTATCCCTGAAGAAATGTCATTGTCTGCACTCTCTGAATAGTGGGAAGGAAGAAGAGGGCAAATTGCAATGAAGAGAGAATGTGGAACATGCTAAAGGGTTTTGCCTCAGGGAGGTTAATAAAAGCTCATCAAGGCATCCAGGAAATGCAAAAGTTTCTGTAATAAAGGAGGAGATGGAGAGATTTTAAGTCAAAACAAATAATTGGTAATAAGACATAAAAAAGACTTCATGCAAAACAAATAGATAATATAAGAGTCCTTCAATCCATCTTTGGAAATTAAGTACATAGGAGAAACGAATCTCTTTCTCAGTACAGCTGTAAAAAGTGAAACTAGAGAAGCCCAAGCAATATTATAATTGTGTAACTGTCCACACCAACCCAATTTAATCTGTATATCATGCTTCCATAAAGGTGCTTTAGAAAATTAAAGCAGGACAGGACTGTTAATTTCTGTTTAGTCAAATGTTACAGCCATTTTCCAACTCTGACTCTCTCATAAATGGTTTGCAAATACATGTTTTATTCCTTGTCTAGTACTGTAATTGCCAATGACTAAACTGAACTCAGAACAGGTAAATCAGGATACCCAGGGGTAGTGCCCACACATCTGTATTTTTGAAAAGCCCCAGAGGTAATTCTAACACGCTACAGGTAGCAGAACACTGACCTAAATTATCCATTACTAAGAAATAAGCAGGGAGAATCAAACACTTAGTATTAAAATGGTAAACATAATTTTACTATTCAAACACAGCTCCAGTCTTGATGGAAGAAAGAAAAGCTACAATTTGAATGCCAAATTATACACTGCTTTTATATACATCTTTCCATTCAAAGCCCAAAATAACCCTGTGAAGAAAACAGAGTAGGTTTTATTTTTTCTTTCCTTTCTTGTATTTTCTAATTGTATTTCCCATTTACAGAGCAGTCATAGAGGCTCAGAGCTACTTAATGACTTGCCCAAGTCCACACAGCTAGACAGCAGTGGAGTGCTCCTACTCAGTCATGTGCCGACCAAAGGAAATGCTCTTTCTGTGGCCCAAGTCACCATCCCAGTGATTCCCAGCATCTCTTCAATTATTGGCCCTCTTCCCTCTTTCCATGGCTCTCTCTGTATCCAAGGCTAGTGGTTGACATTTTTTTTTTTAGCATTCACTGTTATGTCTCGATACAAATGAACACTGACATGTTAAGAAAGTGAAAATCAATGCCACTGATTAAGAAACTGTCCTCTAATTCGCCTATCTGACACTCAGCATTCAAAGATGCACAGGTGAAAAATCTCTATCTGGCTTGACTGCATATGAAAGAAATCCCTTTAAATGCCGGCATTTATTTGAAACCTTCAAAACCATAACAATGTTATTATTTGCTACGCTTATACTCTGCTAAAGATGTAAGTTCTATCAATCCTCACAATAACACTACATAAGATAGATACTCTTCTTATATCCTTTTATAGGTAGGAAAATAACAGCATAGAGAAGTTGGATATCTTACCCTAAGTCATTTCAGTTACTAGCATTTGTCACTGACTCAAGGAGAGAGCTAGTCAGCCATGAGACTTTCCTTCTCTTTCCCAATAGTGTCTTGTAACTGGTGCTTATCCAATCTTTCTAAACTCCTAGCAAAAGGAAACGTGCATTGTTATCAGAATTCAAATGCATGGGTGTTTCTTTTTATTTTCCATACCTTTGAAAATGGTGAGAGTCATGTCAATCCCTCCCCTATGTGTACAAGTTGTGCTGATTGAGAGCCTTCTCTTATCTCACCCAGGCCTTCAATGACTCTCATGCCTTTGAAAATCCTGTTCTTGCACTGTGGCTCCACTTCCCAGCTATCAGGTGTCATATGTACTGGAACAGTTGGCACAACCCTGTAAATCTCTTGAGAGAGAGATCATGCCTTTTTATCTTCTCACTCCAATGCCTCTCTTTGTACACTTAAGAAGATAGGGAAGAATTAACTTCCGGAGCAAAAGGTGGATAGAGAACCTCAATAACAATGACATCAGTTTAAGACTTTAAAACTAATTCTATAATCAAATTCTTTTAATGACAAGATGGTCTAATGTAATAAAAATATACCCGTGCAATCATTAAATAAATTTGGGTTGAAAAACTTGATAACTTATCAAGGGCAAATGACAAACAGGAAAAAAAGTTAAGAATTGTACCAAAAATATTCTACTAATAATTTCAGCTTTTTGATAATTATCTAGAGAGGAAACAAAGAAAATCATGGATTTTTCCACTAATCAGAGTTTTAAGTATTTCTTTTCAATGTTAATTTAAGTTTAGGTGTTTTTTTTTAATTCCCTAGCCAGTGCTTTAATAAAAGCAAACAGTATAGGAATGTATAAAAATTTCAATTGCTTTTTAAATTAAGAACCAAAGACATGCCTTTATAGTCAGTAAAATAATATGCATAATGGGAAAGAAAGGAAGAGGGAGAAAAAAGCTAGGAAAGGGGAAAAAAGGAATTGAGGCAGTACTGGAAAATAGAAAGAAAAAACGCAATCTATAAGAATTACTGAGAAGTCAGTACCAGAACAAGGGATGAAACAATGAGAGAAAGTTCCACATTTCTTAACCTCATAATAACCCCCACTCTCATAAGCCCACTCCATAGAATTTGAAACTCAAAACTATATACAATTTCAAATACTGACTTGATAGATGAGCATTTCCCTCTCATCATATAAGAATACTAGTAGCCCTGCCCACGAATCCGTGCACAAGTCGCTGGCTGCCGCTTGCCTCAGCTGGCCACCCACCGCTACCACCGCCGCTGGTAGCTCTTCACTGCTCATAGCTTGCTGCCCTGTCCTCCTGTAGCTCTCCACCACTTGTAGATTGGTCGTGACATTACGGCATAATGGATAATTAGCATATTCCTCTCTTATAATATAGGATACCCTGCCCTACCCAGTTTGGCTCAGTGGATAGAGCATCAGCCTGCGTACTGAAGGGTCCCGGGTTTGATTCCAGTCAAGGGCACATGCCCAGGTTGAGCTCCATCCCCAATAGGGGGCTTGCAGGAGGCAGCTGATCAATGATTCACTCTCATCATTGATGTTTCTATCTCTCTCTTCCTCTCCTTTCCTCTCTGAAATCAATAAAAATATATTAAAAAAAAGAATACACCCTATTTTTTCCAGGTTTCTGAGCTCTTTAGCCCTCAACTCTATTCTCTCTCTCTCTCCCTCTCTCTCTCCCCCGCTATTTCTCTCTCCCTCTACATTTCTCTCCCTCTCTCTCTCTCTCTCTCTCTCTCGCTCTGTTACAATGACATCTATTTAATACATTTTCTTATAAAACAGGAACCCTAATTGTATTGTGAGAACTTTTAAAAAAAATAGCTGCATAACTCCATTTTCTTATAAAAAATAAAATATGCCAGAAGTCCCTGCATTTTAGAAAATGTTTTCAGCTTCAAGTAAAGTGTAGTCAGAGACTCGCTCTGGTCTCTTGGATAGGGGTCTACCCCTCTGAGATAAGTGAAAGGAACAAGAATGTGAGCCTCTGTGTGTTGCAGTGTGTTTGGTTGGAGGGCCAAGACCACCTACAGAATTTGTGGCACCGAAGACAAAATGAAAATGCAGAGTCCCTGGTACAAAAATTAATAAGAATTTCAAGTTGGTGACAGCAGAGCATCCAACCAAGCATGAGCTCCTTCTAAGGACTCTGTCCTGTACGACTGCTCATATGACACACTCGTGAAGCCCATGTGTGGAGAGCTTTATCTGCTAGGGGCCACAGGCTGTCACAGTGGGAAAATGCAGGGGTAGCCAGTGTGGTCTTCTGATGAGTGACTGTCTCAAAGTGTAGACAAGTCACAAGCTGCTAGCGGTGACTGAGTCTAAATGTTATTAGAGATAAAAGAGTGTAGACATGAAAGATGAAGAAAAGAAAGAAGATTAACAATGTGACTTTACACTTTGCCAGCAACATTCAGCCAGGAGTCATACCCAGAGACCACAGAACGTCAATTCTAATTTAGTAGCATCTCTTTCTTTTTAATAGCCACAGTTGCTGACCTACATTCAGCAACAAGAACTTCCTTAAATATTAGTAGGTATTCTCTATGACTGATGGTGTGATAGGGCCTTAGAAATTCAAAAGCAACATAAAACGTGGATATCAATGGTTTCTTTGGCTTTCGATTACGCATGAGTCTCTTATAGTTTAGCCTATTAATTGGCTGAGACAAGAAAACAATACGCGTTACTTATAATGGCTGCCTAACCTCCCCCAGGAGGCCATTGTGAAGATCACTTGCAATAAGACCTGCACTAGGACCTGATCAACTCTAACCTCCACCACAATTAGAGGCAGTGCTGTTCGACGAAGAAAATTCTGAAGCCAGAATCAAAAGACTTGCATATTCCACCAACTTCATAATCTACTTATGACCTGTGACCTTGAAACAACTCGGATCCTCTTTGAGCCTCAGTTTCCTCTCCTGTAAAATAGAGATAATAACTTTCTATTTAACTCAAAGTAGCATAATGTGTACTGAGATTTTATTGAACTGTTAAGTATTTCACAAATTTAAGGCATTATCTCAAAAAAGAAGTTGGCCCTGTCAAGGTCACCTCTGAAACTAAAGAATTAAAGCTCAGAGTCATAAAACTCCAATCTCTCAGAGATTAACAACAGAAGATAAAGTTGTATTTCAACCCTATGCAAGAAAAGATATATGCCCATGATTACAGAGATAATGGCAACATAAATAAAGCATTTCCTTGGGTGTTTTTGTTTATCCTCCAGTTTGATCCAGATGGTCATCTACACTTTATCAACAGTAGTAAACGCAAAAGGGAAAGTAAACTGTTCATGGGAAAGCCAGCTAAGCAACAAGTGTTTTCTCCCATGGTACCTCACATAGGCTAGACCTTGCCAAGCAGAATAGGAAGTTTTTTCCTGTTCCCTGGCAAATCAGCCGAGCTGCAATCTCTCAAAAGTATTTCAGATGTAATATTTACCCTCAAGGATATTTTAAGGCCTCTCAACACCTCCCCATCTTCCCACCACCCACTCCCTTTTCACTCCATCTCTCATCAACCCTCCCTCTGCACCCACACCATGATACAGGCTGAGAACAAAATGGACCAGTATATAAGGGGCTGGAAATGTAATGGGAAGAACAAAGGAGAGATGTGATAAGATACGTAAGGAACTGATGCCAGTTTTCCAAGAAAGATCCATAATAAAGGAAGGCTAGGATTATCTGTTGATCTCTGCTTTTAGCCTTAGACAAGAAAGCAGAGAATTGTTAACAGCCACCTAATTCACAGGATAAACCAGGCCAACATTTGGTGGCAAACTATTAGCTATAAATCCATGTGTGCATTTTTTTTCCAAAGTGTCACCTGAATGTGTATCTCTCTTAAGAACATGATTGAATTTGTGGATTTAAATATTGGCTATCACCTTTTGGAGAAATAAGACTACTGGTATTGGCCAAAAAGATCATTTTGAGTGTAAGTTCTAGATATTTTAAGTAACAAAATGATACCTACTACCAGATCGTGTCTGTTGCCTGGAGAATTCCAAGCCCGCTGGCTGTGCTGGTCTCACCACTGAGAGGGTGGAGTTGAAATTTCAGAACTCACTGAAGAGGAAGCCCTGAAATTCCTTTGACAATGAACAAAGCCTGTCATTTGACAGCTGCCAGAGAAAATGCACGTTTGAAAATCTACTACCAGTAGGTAACACCTGGGTTGTCAGCAATCAAATCTCTGCTTGGTACTACTTCATCTGCAACTCCATAGTCCATCACTCTTACCTCTCACTCCCGTACCTTAAACATTGGCCTTGCACTGGGTGTTCACTCCACATTTCACTTGTTTGTTTACGTAACTGGATCTCTATTACTAGTATAGGTTCTTCAAGGGCAAGGACTGGTTCTGGTTCATTATTGTCTTTCCAGTGCCATGCCTACTAGATCTAAAGAATGTTAAGTGAAAGAAAGTTGGGATGGTCAGGAGACTTCATTAGAAGTGTATATACCAAACTATAGGTCATGTGCTGTTCCTCTGTCTATTAGAGAACCTGGAGTGTCATGTTCAGTCTTAGCATATTTTAGAGCACTGAGAAATTAGAATTAGTTCACTGCTGGTGATCAAGATGGGCAGTTGAGATAGAAAATGATTGGCAAATCTGAAAACCATGGCAAATGAGGAACAAATAAAAGAACTGGGAATGATTAACTTGACTAAAAGAAGATGAAGGAAAGACCTGATTACTCTCTTTAGATATTTAAATAGCTGTCAAGTAGAAAAGGTAGTTAGATTTGTTCTATATCACCCCAGAGGAAAATTAAAGTCAATAATTAAAAAGTAGATTTTACCTCAACAAAAGAAAGAACATTCTTAAATATATATGTGCATATATATATATACTAGAGGCCCGGTGCACAAAAATTTGTGCACTTGGGAGGGAGAGGAGGTCCCTCAGCCCATCCTGTGCCCAAGAGGTAATATGCAAATTGGTCCTAATAGTGTCACAGTAACAACCAATTTGCATATTACCAGGCCAGCAGGAGGCTGCTCAGGCAGCGGGGGGCTTTCTGTGCCCGAGCACCCGCAGCATGGGAGTTAGGCCTGTGTCCAGGGTGGGCGCTGCAGCACGGGATTCAGGCCTGGGTCCTGGGTGGCTGCAGCGCAGTGGCAGTCAGTCAGTTAGGCCTGGGTCCGGGGTGCCCACAGTGGCAGGAGTCTGGCCTGGGTTCTGGGCACCCACAGAGGCGGAAGTCAGGCCTGGGTCCCAGACTCCCGCAGTGGTGGGAGTCAAGCCTGGGTCCATCACCAGTTAGAAGGCATCTCAGGGTGAGGACCACCACCTCAGCCAGAACTCAAGATGGTCACCTGGCCTGGCCTGGCCGCCCCTCCTCAGAGGCAGCCCCTTTCCTCCATGTAAACTGCAGAGGACAGACAGGGATGCCTAAGAGGCTGGGGCCATGATGCCCCATCCCTACCCTACTCCCCTGGCCTCCTTCACCTGTGGCCCCCACAGAAGGGTATGTATGAGAGCCCTTCCCCTGCTACCTCTCACCACTGTCTCCAGCCATCCCTCAGCACACAGGCATATCAGCTTTCAAACTTGCCCTACTCACTTCCTCTCACCCCCTCCCAGGGCCTCTGCTCTGAATGGGGCCTTTGGAATTCAGGGCTCTGGGGTTTTACAACAGAGCTGGGGTGGGAAAGGGTAAACAGCACCAGAGATGGCTGATATGGCCACCCACCTCTGCCTCAGCCTGACTAATTAGTTCAGCCTCAGGACGTGGCACTCAGAGAGGATCCCTACTTCTCCAGCAATGGCTCTAGGGCCTCAGCCCCAGTACCAACCTCCTCTTCCTCTTGGCCCTCCCCACAGCTGGTGCTTGCTGCAGCTCCGTGTGCCTTACTTAACCACCCTTCCTTCCCTGTTCCTACAAAGGAGGCTGCATCTTTGTATGTTATATTCATATAAACTTTGTAATGTTTTGGGGAAAAAAAAAAAAAACTATGACCAAGAGAATGCCACAGTTAACATGTCCAGAGTCCGGCTCAGGAGAACGGAGAGAAGGGAGAATTCCATAAGTTGGCTGATGCCAAGATATTTCTGAGTGACTGCCTGGCGTGTGACAGTTGTTTGACCGCAGAGGAAGGAGTCCAAGTTTCTCAGCAGAACACCAAAGACTTCTTCCATGTTCTGAACTTTTGCTTTGGTTTTCAGAATCCTCTGCTCCCCATCTGTTGGCTCCCTCCCTCTGAGAGGCGCTGTCGTCGTCACATGGGTGCAACTGGAATATTGTATCTCAAAAGGATTGCCCCAATGTACGTATCCTTTTATCCGATGATGAAAAAATCCCAAAGAATAAGAATGGAGGCAGACTACTGTCCTTTAGGCTTAAAAAAACCCGGAAGTGTCCTGCGAAGAGCTGAGACTTGGTTCTGTCCACGCACCTCAGAGAGATTGGATGAGGAAATGGCTCAGTTTGGCCCTGACTTTACCCACTGATGTTACTCTTGAAGGTGTCTTTGCCACAGTGTGAATAAACTGCCACCTTTTGGAATAGGGGCTCATAAGAAAGTCTGCATTCCCAACTTTTCTTTAAAACAGATCTATGTTCTGCAGCTGTGTCCACCGTTCTGAGACCAGGTCCTGTTGCAGGGAATCAGGGGGCACTGGAGTGGAGGCCCCCCCGCCCCATGCTCTTTTACATTCAGGGATTGAGCTGAACCCACTTTGGGGGAGGCCTGGCAAGGGTGACAGATGTCACAGATGGAAGGATGGAGAATGGAGAGGCAGACACCCTGCTCAGTCCCTCCCTGGGTAGGGTCAGGCAGATGAAGGCCAGGCAGCCCGCCCCACAATTGGGTGAGATAGCATCCTCTGTGTCCACCTTTCATCCTGTGGGCCCAGCCACTCCCCTCAGCTCCAGGCAGCCCTCTGCGTTCCACAGCAGCACGGTCTGCCCTCACATGCTGCTCGCCCTAAGTAAGAAGGAAGAGAGAAGTTGGCCCACAGACAACTACACAGAAAGATAGGGCTCACGGCTGGCTAGTGCAATGGCAGTGGCAGGAGCCTCTCCTGCTTCCATGGCTGCGTTAAGGAGCAGCAAGCCAAGTGGTAAGGAGCAGCGAGCAGGTGGGCAGTAAGAAGCGAGAGGTCCCAGACTGCAAGAGGGATTTCCAACTGTTGGCTTAGGCCCGTTCCCCATGGGAACGGGCTTAAGCCAGCAGGTGGACATCCCCTGAGGGGTCCCAGACTGCGAGAGGGTGCAGGCTGGGTTGAGGGACCCCCTTCCCCAGTGCATGAATTTTGTGCATTGGGCCTCTAGTATATAAAAATGCACAGGCCTGATTAACAATAGTGGGGAAAGAGTGGATTGTCTATCTTTGAAGTTACAAAAACAAAATGGCATAATCAGGCTGCTAGGATCCCTTCCAAGGTAGAGTTTCTAATTCCCACACAGTAAATGCAAATGCTCTTGGAACCATGAATGTGAATTGCACTAGGGAATGAGTGACATCAGTTTCTTTCCTAGGCCCTGGCTTTACCAGGTGGAAGAGCGCAGGAGACAGCAGGGAGCTCCTGCAGATGAAGACAAGTCTCCAAAAGACCAAAGAAGACCGGTAGTGTTGAAGATGAATTTTCATGGCACCATTTTGACTACTGCCTCTCTTAGTCATCGAAAGCAGCTAAAAAACAAAGAGGGCAGTTTAAAAAATAGATTTGGAATTTGAGAAAAATGCACATCTTGAATGTTAATATTCCAAAGAGCTGCAATCACACATCTGTTTTCTTGTTTGGTTTACAATTGAGGGAATGGGAACAGAGGACCCCA
Source organism: Myotis lucifugus (assembly GCF_000147115.1). NCBI lineage: Eukaryota > Metazoa > Chordata > Mammalia > Chiroptera > Vespertilionidae > Myotis > Myotis lucifugus. The sequence goes on from NW_005871073.1 coordinate 9,133,599, forward strand.
TGAAATTGAATGACACTTCACATTGATAAGCATTTCAAAACAATATGGTAGCAATTTGAGGAACACATTATACTCTCAAGCTGCATAAAGAAAGAGCAAATAATATATCCTTTAATGTTTAACTTTAATAAGGATCTTGCTTGTTACAAATACAGCATTTCACACTGAAAGTCTAACTGTGTTTCAGTCCAGTAATATAAGACACAGTTTATAAAAATGATAATTGAGTTTAACTATGTTCTTGTTTTATTTTCCATTTATCATGTGAATTGCTTCTAAATAAGATTGTCTTACTTCATTAATTTGCATAATTACTGAATTATAGCATGGGAATCCAAATAACAAACTCCTGATAAGATCATTCCAGATTCACTGTGACATCGTTGTGAAAGTGAGAAAAATTGATATACAATTAAGTTAAGAGTAAAAGTATATAAGCTAATTAGGTTGCCTTTGAGTCTTCAAAATATAAAGAGGTTATTTGGGTCAGAACAATGAATGGATTTTTATGCTCAGATGCGAAACAGCTTGAAAACCAAAGAACAACTGGTTAGTACTATAACATTTTAGAGTAACAATAAGTCTGATTTTGACAGAGGAGGAGCCAGGTGGAGTTTTGTTTTTATTTTTTAATCGAATGAAGATCCTTGATGAGAGAGGAGAGAGGTCTTTTATGAAGATCTAAAAATACCTGTACAGATATATTTCGATTTTTCAAACAGCACCCGATCAAATTAGCTTGACAGTCTCTGGTACCAGTCAGAAAATCCTGATGCCTTGTTTGAGTTCAGAGCTTCAGCAAGTGCAAACATTTCACTCAGCTCAATCTTCAAATATGTGGGCGAGATAGAAAACGTGGATATGGATAAAAAGCTACAAGCTGCTATTTAGCTATCGGACATTGTTCAAAGAGCCAAGCAGTAAATGTTCCTCTTTGGAAAGGAGGCTGCTGAAAGAGAACAAGGCTCATCGACAAAATAAATCTCAGGGTCTGTCTTGGGCAAGCAGATAAACAAGGGCCCGACTGATTAAGTGTCTTTCCTGACGTTGCAGAGACAACAGCAGAACAATCGCAGACAAAAACTACACCTCTCTCTCCTGCCTCCCTCATCCTCTTATTAATCATTTTGAACGGAAAGCTCGGTAACAGCAGTCCTGCCTAAAATATTGCTTGTTTCCCTAAGATGACACCCTGGAAGCTGAGAAGTGCTGTGTTATCATCCCAGCGTCCTTTCCTTTCAGTCGTGATTTGAATAAATCTGTGACTTTCACAAGAAAGGAATGTCATGGCTGAGGGATGAAACATACAAGATAAAGTTTTGTATTTCCCATAGAATCATGGCAGAATCTTATTTTTTTCTGGTACTTAACCAAGTGACATGGATTCTCTGAGAGGATCTCAGTGCTGTTTCACACACTCTGGCCCCATTCCCTCCCAGATGAAGATTCTTATGTGTCTGTTGTTGGGTCAAAAGACATCCCCCACAGCTGCTGGGAATCTTATTGCCTGGGTAAAAGAATAGGGCATATTTCATGGGAGCTATTAGTATGGGCTGTAACTCTGTTGTGAGGCACAAGGCCAGCAGCTGGATACAAATGGCAGGTTCTGGGCCAGCTGAAACTCTCTGCTTTCAAGTTTTGCATGTTTGCACACACACACATAAACACATGCACACATGCGAGCACACACACATACAAACACACACACACACACAACCAGCTTGGGAATGTTAAACAGCTCCAGATTTATTTTTTAATCTAAACTAAAATGTTTAATGTGGCCTAAAGGTTTGGCAGAACCAGGCAAGCCTGCTTCTTCTTACCACAGGCTGGAGGCATCTGGCCCAGGCCTAAAAGCTGCTGGCACACCATGGGGATAAAGGGCTTGGGAGGACATCCCTGCTCCTCAGCTGGGTGATGGAGAAAGGAAACAACTTAGGCCATCATAACATCTGAGTGATTATCTATTCAAGCTCAGAATTTTTTTTAAATATATTTTTATTGATTTTTTACAGAGAGGAAGGGAGAGGGATAGAGAGTTAGAAATATCGATGAGAGAGAAACATCGACCAGCTGCCTCCTGCACACCTCCTACTGGGGATGTGCCCGCAACCAAGGTATATGCCCTTGACCGGAATCGAACCTGGGACCCTTCAGTCTGTAGGCCGATGCCCTATCCACTGAGCCAAACCGGTTGTGGCCGGAATTTTTTAGAAAAAGAAACTTCAGCCTAAAGCACATAGTGAATCAAAGACCTATATGTCCTAATTATGGTCAGATTAAGGTCATTAGAGAGTCTAATAAACTCTAAAAAGATTGTGGTGATAGCCACATATGTCATTCAAAATAAAACAGTAAGCCAAGACTAATGAGGTGCTGTGGTGTTTTAATTTTTCCCATAAGGATTAATCAGGAATCTCTTTTGGGAACTATTTTCTATCAAATGCTTCCAGAAATATTTTCTCCTGTCATTAGATTCCCCTACCTTGCTGGTACTCAGAGCCTGCTCTCCTGCTTATTGGGAATCCAGCTCTTCTCTGACCCCTGGCCTGAGCATGTCCACACCACTCTCATCATCCTTGTCCATCACCCTTGAGTCATGGACCACCTGGGCTGGCAGGTCCCCTCCTCTAGCCTGCACCCATGGAGTTCCCATCCTTGCCTTGAAAGCTCCAGTGAGGACAACACATTATCTTCCAGAATACTCAGTTTCATTTTTGGATAATGGCTCTGATTACTAGAAAATTCTTTCCCTTGTTAATTTGAAATCTGTCTTGCTACTTAATAACATTGGGCCTTGAAACTCATGTACAGAACTTTACATTCATCTTATTAAATTTTGTTTATTATTAAAACCACAAAGATAGTTGTAAATTTTACCTTATTTACTATTCACCCCAACTTCGATTCAACCACCAATATTATAACTAACCAAGAGTAATCAAATTTTACTGTAATAAGACAGATAGTAAACATTTTAGGCTTTGAGGTCATACTGTCTCTGTAGCAACAACTCAGTTCTGCCCCTGTAATACAAAAGCAGCCAGATACAATATGTAAAGGGCGGGGGGGTATTGCCTGTATTCCAATAAAACTTTATTTATAATAACAGACAACAGAAAAGATTTTGAAAACAGGCCTCAGTTGGCTGAGCCCTGATATATTAAATTCCACTGTAAATATCATTCTCATTGAGACAGGTGGAAGCAAAATAAGAACCAATGAATTTTGCTTTCCCACTGTCAACTATCAAAATTTTATCCTTTACTATCATCTCTTTTGCTTCTTCACTTCTTCACTTTCCACATTTCTCTTCACAGTTCTTTTGGTTCCTATCTAGCTAATACATAATTTCTTTTCAGTACTAACACTTATTCCCTATGAACCACAGTTCTGTTCATCATCAGATGAATGATGTTCATCTGAATGGTCAAAAAGTACTCTATACATACCAATAGATCCCCACTTGTCTTTCTTTTGCCTTTTAGCTGAGCAAGATATCACTTGCCTCTTTCCTTTTAGTTGCAAAGATTTATCCAGCGTCCTGTTCTATTTATGGCCACACCACCTTCCTTGTGGCCTTTGTAGATTATCAGTGTCATTTTCATGGCTCTGATCTATGAGTAGGAGTCATGTATTTTGTACAAATATCACAATGAGCTCTGTTAACAGATGATGCTCCATGGTTCTGTCCTGTTTCTTCATGTCTAGTGTCTTATGAGTAGAGGTATTAATGACCTTTTGTTTGGACTACCTTTTCAAGGCTGTTTTTGTACTGATAATGTCTCCCTTGAGGCAAAGTTTGGGCAGGGTAGGTTTCTTGGTCTATGCTAGCAACAAACGTACCCTACAGGTGTCAGTTAGCTCTTGTTGCATTACACCATGGAAAATGGACCTTGGGAAGTGGGATAAATGCTAATACTTCAGCTACTGCTATTGCTGTAAGCAATAAACTGTTCTTTGTCTCTGACCCAGGGATCTTGTGTTTTCTATTAGTTTCTATGAAACTGAGGCAGGCTAAGTTGGTAGCTTGCAAACAGGGTAGAATCTCAGGACCAGCACTGTTCTTGACATACTACACCTCCCTGAGAAGGGAGAACTATGAGAAGTAAGATGGACTAGAAATTAATGTACGATATAGCTGAGTAGAGCTCTGCAAGATTACTTAAAAGACAGTGGCTATTGTCAAGCTGTAACTCCACCCCTTTCTAACCATTCAAGAACATAAGTGGTAAGGGTGGTATTACAGGAGTAAATTTGAATTTTCTCCACTTAAAAAATGTAAATCTTTCCCAAATGTCAGTATTATAACTACTATTAGTAACAATTTACTTGCAATATACTTTTCAACCAGGTCACCTCTCCAAGGCCAAGAAGAGTTGACGTAGAATATATTTGGCCTAGCGTGGGCAGTTTTAACAGGCACTACATCAACAGAGAGGGAGAATTCTATGTGTTCTAAAAGCAATCTATATATATAAAAGCCTAAGTGACTGTTGGACCATCCAACCAATAGCTATGATAAGCACTGACCACCAGGGGTAGACGCTCAATGCAGGAGCTGCTGAGCTGTGATGACTTGGCAGCTGTGGTTCTCAAGTGAGAACCAGTGAGGAGGGAGCCTGATTCTGGGATGCATCACCGGAGAACTTCCCTCTTGCAATTCTGGACCCCTTGGGGGATGTCAGTGAGCTGATTTCAATCTAATCCCCACAGCCAGGCTGAGGGACCCCACTGGTGCACAAATCCATGCACCAGGCCTCTAGTAGGATATAAACATGATCAGGCAGCCTGCTCCCTCCTTTTCTTCTGTTCTGTCAATAGATATTGAACTACTCTCTATGTAAAGATCATCTATGTTTAGCATAAGGATAGAAGATGTTGGGGGTGGGAAGGGTAATGATGAGAAAAACTCTATTAAGGAGTTCATGATTAGAGAACCAAAATGCACATAATACTATTAGGGAGTGAAATAAACCCAAAGTAATGTTAATTTGACTTGAATTAGCTCATGTGTGCAAGCAGGAGGAAGGGTTGCTGGGATCTGGGGAGAGATTTTGGCATGAGATGAAGGCAGGTGAGAGTCACCTGGGGTTAAAGGGCAAAGGTTCTAGAGGAGCTGAGTTTTGAAGCAGCACAATTTTTGATTGTTCACAAAGATGAAAATGAAAGTCAGGAAGCACACACTCTGGGAGAAAGATAACTAAGTGGAGGATAAGTCGACCTGGGCCTAAGTCCAGTTCTGTTAGTAACTAGCCATCTGATTCAGCCCATCTCAGCCTGCATTTATCTTTAAAAAAGGGAGTGAATTAGATGATCTTTCCAAAAACACTCTGTAATTTTGTAATTGGCTTTTTCAGAAGTAAAAAGCAAATTAATTTGACAATCTAGAGTGTTAATGTTGAGTTATAATACAAATTATATTGAAAAGATGGGCTGAGAGTTGGCAGTAGGTGAAGACACTAGTATTGAATTTAAGGACCAAGAGGGAAACACTCCTGGGCCTTGAGCAGAATGACAATATTAAAATATCTGTGGATGTGGGATGCAATCGAAGAAAATTACCCAAGAGGGCTTTCAGAATAACTATAGTTAATCCTAGACTCTTATTTCAAAAGACTTATTAAAGTTACATTTCCATCTACCCAAATGAGTGTGGTAATTGAAATATCAATTAAATTATTTCTCTTATTCATTGCCTGTGCAGTACAATAGAAGTGTTTGAGATACAAAATTATTAAGAGATAGAATTGATGACTTTGTATGGTTTAGGATGATTTTTAAAGTGGAGTACTTACTAGTAAAAGTCACTGGCTGTTATATATTTCTTAATACTAACTGGTTGGCATTGCTCTGTTTATGGTTCACAAGCTAGAATTTAGCTCTATTTTAAAAGTCTGTGATCTATAGCCATGTCAAGGAATAAACGAATTCTCTTTTTCTGCACCATTGTCTCATCTTACCACAACTATCTCCAAGAGGACATCAGCACCTCTGCAAATGTCCTCATTTTCTTAATCAATTTTAGACCTGTTTGTTTAGAAGTCTGAAAGTCCACTGAAGTGTAAAGAGCCTTTTGGTACCTTACCTCATGCCTTGAATAGAAACAGAAAGGACTGGATGATGCCCTAGCCCGTGGTCAGCAAACTGCGGCTCACAAGCCACATGCAGCTCTTTGGCCCCTTCGGTGTGGCTCTTCCACAAAATACTATGTGTGGGCGTGCACGTACAGTGCAATTGAAACTTTGTGGCCCATGAGCAGGAGTAGGTATTTTGTGGGAGAGCCACACTCAAGCGGCCAAAGAGCTGCATGTGGCTCGCGAGCCACAGTTTGCCAAGCCGCAGTTTGCTGACCACTGCCCTAGTCTAATAGCATATTTCCCTAGAGAGGCTAGAACTTCCTGGATACGCAGAGCAGGCCAGGCTGCCCTCAGACAGTCATCTGAGGCTGTCCTGCAAAGCCCAGTGGCCTTCTTAAAGATTACTGAGGAGCAAAGAAATGCACAGACTCCTGAAATGCATTTGTGGTGTCTTCATAGCTAAGTAAGCAAACATTTACTAAGTGTTTCCAATGAACCAGGTTTTTTCCCCACAAAATTATATTTTTTATTGAGATTTAATTGGCATATATAAGATTATATTAGTTTCAGGTGTACAACATAATTATTCAATATTGTATGTATTGAAAAATGATTCTCACAATAAGTCTACTTAACATTCATCACCATACATAATTACAATTATTTTTATGGTGATGACTTTTAAGATCTACTCTCTTAAACTTTCAAATATGCAATATCATATTATTAACTATAGTCACCATGCTATACATTACATCCCATGACTAATTTATTTTATAACTAAAAGTTTTTAGCTTTTGACTGTTTTTACCCATTTTGCCCACCCACAACCCCCAATCCTGGCAACCACTAATCTGTTTTCTGTATCTATGAATTATATATTTATTGGGTGGTACTTTTTTTGGGAGGGGGGTTGATTTGTTTTTACATTCCACAGATGGTTTTTGTCTTTCTTTGTCTGGTTTATTTTACTTAGCATAAGGCCCTCAAGGTCCATCCATGTTTTTGCAAATGGCAAGATTTCCTTCTTTTATGAGTGAACTAGAGGCCCAGTACACGAAATTCGTGCACTTGAGAGGGTCCCTCAGCCCGGCCTGTCCCCTCTCGTCATCCAGGACCCCTCAGTCCTTACCGCCCATCTGCTTGCTGTTCCTTACCACTTGGCTCACTTCTCCTTAGAGCTGTTGCAGAGGCAGGAGGCTCCTGCCACGGCTGCTGTGCTCGCCAGCCGTGAGCCCAGCTTCTGGCTGAGCAGCGCTCCCCCTGTGGGAGTGCACTGACCACCAGGAGTCAGCTCTTGAGTTGAGCACCTGCCCCCTGGTGATCAGTGCGCATCATAGCAACCAGTCATTCTGCTGTTCAATCAATTTGCATATTAGGCTTTTCTTATAGAGGATAGTATTCCATTATTTACATACCATATTTTCTTTATCCATGCATCCATTGATGGACACTTAGGAAACTTCCATGTTCACAATATGATCTTGTCACATTAAATCTCATTTGCTATCCCATTTTACAGACGGTGATGATCAAGATACACTTTCTAAGATCTGAGTCAAATAATCTGAGCTATAGTAGTAAATCAAGAACATAGGAACAGGATGTTAAAGAGATGTTTTAAAGAAAGGTTTAAGAGGATGCAGGTGAGTGAGGTTCATTCTAGAAGACAAGTTGTTTGTAAGGCTTCCTTCAAAAGAAAATTTTTTCATCTTCTCAATGCTCATATTCAAACTGTTTCATAGAATATACAGTTCCAGGGTGCCTGTGTGTTCTCCCCATGAATATAAGGCTCAGATTAGAGTAATTTGTGGATTAAAAGTAGCTTCAGAGCTGCTCAAATCAAAAGGATTTTCTGGACCAGAGACTGAAACTGTAGAATTTATCCCTAACAGCAGTTATTCATGAGATCAGAATGGCTCCTCAATTGCATTGATAACTTGGAGAGCTAGGAGTTGGTGGTGAGTATTTTCACAGGCTGTGAAGAGAACAAAGAAGAGGTTTCATCATCAAGACTTTCCCTACAAAAAACATGTCAGATTTTTTATCCACTTCCTTGAGCTCCAAATCAGCCTCTAAAATGAGTCATTTGAAAAGCCAGAGTTGGCGCTAACATTCTCCTCAAAATAATATTCTGAATAACTGAAAACTTTCTATCTATATAAAACATTTACTTTTTGCCAACCTAAACACGTGGTTTGAAATAAGAAGAGGGTTGCCTTATCTTTCCATTTTTTCCTCCATAAGGTATTCTGGTCAGGTCATATTTCTGACTGCAATAGCTTTTTTTTAGAGAGTGATGAGCTTTTAGAAGAATGTCCCGCTAAAACCACCCACCTGTAAAACTTAGAGCACAACCAGAGGAGGATGGCTTTCTTGGATGGAAAACAGGTTGGTTCCCATGAGTGCTGGGGATTAGAACCTGACTGAGAAATGTTCCAGAGGACATGGGAGGTGAGAAAGTAGGGACACTGAAGCCAGACAGTCATTTTGAGGAGTTTTGCCATAAAGGGGAACAGGGAAAACAGATCAGAACCTGGGATGATGTATAACACCCGGAGTGAGGGTTGATTTGTTTCTAAGATCAGAGATGGATGCAGATGGGGATTACAGAGCTAATGAGAGTCTTGGTGGGTTTTAAGCTATAGCCCTTTAGTCCCCAACCCATGCTTCTATAATCTGCATTTTAAAATTTGGGGACTGAGACTCTGCATACCATAATTTTCTATTTCTGACGACTCTTTGTTCAGTTCTGCCTTTAGGGGTCTCTAGAAGGAGTCTGGAAGACTGGAGGAGAAGAACGGGTTCATACTCCTTCCTGTTTCCTACTGTTCCCATCAGCACCTCCTCAGCAATGCTTCCTCGTTATGGCACTAATGGCTCCCAATAGCAGTAATTGGTTTGAATGAATATGTTTTCTCTTCACTCCTAAAATCAGCATAATTGCACCCCCTCATCAATATCAGAACCATGCATGTGGCACTTCCTCTTCTGTGGTCTGAGTCTTGGCTCTGCTGGGCACCAGGATGGGCACCAACTCACCAGAACCCTCTAGAGAAGTCTCTGTGAGGGCCTCTCCTTCAAGCTTCTAAGTTCTACTAGTAAAACCCCAGCCTCTTGCCTTTGTTCTCCTACCCCAGGGGCTACAGCTGCGCCCCAGAGTCCCAGTGTTCCATGTTAGGCTTTTCCACATTTCAATAATATTTAACAGCTTTCCTAAAGTAAATTATCCCTATTAAAATAACCTCGTGGTTCATGTTTTCTTGATTGAACCCTGACACAGAGTCAATCAGAATTTCGTCAGGATGCACAGAGGTCAAAGCCTACCTACACCCTCCCAGCTATGCTATGCTGCATGTCCTGATTTTAATATTTTAAAAATACTTTAACAGAAATACAAGTAAGGATTTACTCTCCATAAAACTAGAGTTTTTCTAATACTAGTATATCAATTAACAATATTCTAGACCTTCCTCCTGCCTCTGTTTCTCCATCCTCTTCCTTACAGCCACTAGATCTTTCTTCGTGTCCCAATCTTGTATTATAATAGTTCCTCCTAGTGTTTGCTTTTTGAGGTCATACTATTCTTTTTCTTCCCATTGTTCTTTGCAATTCAGATTCCTGATTTCATAACCCATGTTCTGTGGTTGGCCTATGGGTAGAGAACTGGTGTTCTAACAACTCTTGGAAATCCATACCTTGATATGAAATTCACATTCTTGCAACGAGCGCTAAATTGAATGTTGGAAGCTTAATGTCAAGCTTCTGCTTAGCAGTAGGCTCAATCACATGTAGAATTAAAATCATCTCTCTGGCCTTGGCTTTCTCAGTTGCCAAGTGAGGAGGTCATAGGAGATGCTCTCTGAGACACTTCTAGCAGGCTTCCAGAACTTGCCCTGTCTTTTAGCTCTCTTCTTGATCCTGAACTTTGTAGCTAATGGACTGTTACTCGATTTCCTAGCACAATATAAAATTCTATTGAATTGGTAACAGTCATTTGATTTACTCTACAGCTTTCATCAGCCCTTAGGAACCTTGCAATCGAATCTCTTCCAGTCCCACTTTGGCTCCTGAAATGTCTTCAAATTCTACTATAGCTCACTGAACTCTAATTACTTTTCTCCTTTTCTTCATCGTTGCTTAACCTTCATCCTTGGTTTCTCTTTTGAACTCATCCAGAGCCCTCCTTCAAAGAATTGCTTTTTTTTTCTTTCTTGACTTTTTACTTATACTGACACACATTATATGGTTTTGTTTTTTGTTTTTTCAAAGTCCTGGAGAATGTGATTGCTAATTCATATAGTGCTAGTGGGCCTTCCTTTTGAGAAAGGATGCCTAACATGTAAGTCAGCTGCGAACTGTCCAAACCTACAGCCAAAGGAGTGGAATCAAATCCCAACTCTCTCGCTTATTAGGTGGCTGCAAGGACTTAGAAAAATGACTTAATGTCCTTGGCCTAGAGCAGCTATTTTCAACCAATGTGCCACAAGAATTTTTAAGACATGTAATACCTGACTATTTAGTCAGGGGCACTGAACTCTTTCCCTTTGGATTGTCAAATTTAAAAAATGACAACAGCCAACATAACAAAAGTCATCTGGTATGACTGAATTGAAATTACACCTCTTTTTTTTTGGGTCAGGTCAGCCAAAAGTATATTTTTTGGTATGCCACAGAATTTTAATAATGAGTTTATGTGCCATGAGATGAAAAAAGTTGAAAATTGCTGGCCATATAGACACAATAATAATAGTCATTTATCTAAACAATATTTGTGAGATAATGGCATACAAAGAGTATTAGTTAAAATCTTTATCCTCTCCTTAACACATTATTTTGCATGTGCTCTTCTATGCCAATCTCTGACCTCATTTCTTTGTAAATAATGGTCACTCTAGTCTGTTAGCATAGGTAGCTAGTTAGTGTTAATATGGGAAGGGAGCAAAGGGAATCAGACATCAAGCCTAATAAACTAGGGAGCTGAATTAGACACTAAGCTTGCTTCACCAGGAAGTTACAGCATCCATAGTTTCCCAGGGAATCACAGCATTGCCCTGCCAAGAGGATGAACACCCTTCTCTCCCCTGTGTAGGGAGGAAGGACTGGCTTTCCAATCTCTCAGGGTACAACCAATTTACTTGCCCAGACTACGGGAGGAAGGAATAAATAATAAAGGGAAATTTCATGTGCGGGGCTCATGTGCAGTAGAAGCCAAGATGGTGCAGGGGGAGGTCCTTCTATGAGGTAAATGCAGTAGGAACTAAGAAGGTAACCAAAAGGGGAGGTACCTAGCCTGGGAAAAGGATCAGATTGGATAAGGGACACAAAATCCCAGAAGATCTTGGACATAGATTGATTAGGGAAAGGGTCCAATACCAACCTACGAAGGATTGAGAAGTTGATTGGTTAGTTTGAAAGAGCTGCTGGTCCTTCCCAAGTCTGAGATAATATAATCCAAGCCTAACAAAGGCCTCTCACTGGGTAACACACACTCCATCAGACATTTGTTGGTGCGCTCACGGGTTCTCTCTCCATGAGGGAGACAGGCCATGAGGACCTAACAACTGCCTGGGGTTGGCAGCTGCATAGACCCAAGTGCAGGCTCCAACCATGAGCCTGGATAGGACAATGCAGCATGAGCCAGGAACACAGATTACACTAGCCAGACAGGGACAGAGGTTTAACTAGACTAAGCTTTGGCATGGCACAGAATTTTTTAATGCTGGTCTGCCTTATGGGCTTGATGAAGACAAGCTGGACTCTTTCCACAATGGGGCCCACAGAAATGAGACACCAGGAACCTGGGGGCAGTCATTTACTTTAACCCCAATAAATCTTACCACTACACCTAATCCTCCCATGCACAGGTCACCAGCATTGCTTCTCTCTTGACTCAGTAAAAGGACCCCATTTCCACTGGCAACAAATCCACCATTCTTAGTGTCATCTCTTCCTCCTCCATTCTTTCTCCTCCCCTTCTTTCATAATTTTCACCCAATACTTATTTAATTTTCTACTTTAAGAATCAACTCAGCCTATCTCTGGAAGTGTATCCCGTTGTTCTCCCACCCTCCAAGCATGCTAAATGGCCCTTCTCCCGCATTCCTACAGTCCTTTGGGGATGCCCGTCCTTTCTGTCTCTGTGCTTGGTTTATTCATTGGTCATCTGCACTCAACTCACTTCCTTGTGAACATAGAATTGATTTATCTTTATACCCTCAAAATATAGCAGCACATAGTAGGCCATCCAAAAGTGCTAACAAAAGAAAATATGATTCTTCAAGTTCACAATTTCAGCCTCAGACCTGTATTTCCTTCTTCTTTGAGGATTCTTTTTTAGCGCTCAGAACCAAAACCGAAGGGCTTTTGTAGACACAAAAAACACACTCATCCCAAGAAAAACAGCAAGGAAAAATATGTATCCCTGTATCTCATTAAGTAGAAAATATCCCAGGGGGAATATAGGAGAGAAAAAACTGCATTATGAAGGTAGAGAGAACACTCCTAACTAAGTTTTTGTTATTATTATTATAATTAATGGAAAGGAGTTTGGCAGGATCTGCCAATTTTAAGGGACAAAGGAATGCCATGGGACCACTAGTAGCATGAATCTTCACCTTCATTTCCATCATACTATTCAGCCAGCCAGTAAAAATACATCAAATATATATAGGCACCATGGGGATGGGGACAACAACTTGTGGTCAAAGAATTCTGGAGGAAAACCTGGAACCTGGATAAAAGGCCAGTAGATTAATGTTAAAATCAAGAAAGGAAGCAACACATCTTTCTTCTTCTCTTTTTCATAGAAGACAAAGCATCCCCAAATCTCTGCATTTCTACTTATTCTTCTCTGGTGATTGAAAAACAATGACTTTACTTAGAAGGAATTTTCAGTAATGTGCATACACAGATGGACCAGGTATTCTCAGAATCACAATGTAACCTGAGGCCTCCATGCTGGGTGAGGCTGACTTTGCTGCAGCCTAGAAACAGAAACAAAATAATGTACAAGAGCCTGAGTTGGTTCACACACATCACAAAATTATTCCATGCGGTCAGCAGAGATGCTGGCTGCCCTAAGATATTCCACAGCATGGAAAGCGATCCCTCGTCCTGGGTGAAGGATGCCAAGTCTAGCACAGTAAAACCAAGTTTACAAAACAGGACCAGTGAAGAAAAAATGGCATATTTGAGGGTATTGACTGAAACACTTGAATTTCAACAAGCCAGAAGTTATTTCACTTTGGGCAAGTTTCACACCAGTCTCAGTGATCTCCTCTCACACCATCTCAGGTTCCAGCCACCACAAACTGCTCTTCTCTGAACATACTTGACCCATCCAAGATCCTGTTTCCTCTCCCTGGTTTGTCTTTTCCCTCTTTCTTCTTTTAGTTCAACATCAGTCTCTGCTGACTCCCTTAGGCTCCCGTAGAATTCTAAGCACAATCACTATGTTCACCATATTTATTGAAATTATATGTTTATGAGCTTGCCTTGCCCACTAAGCACAGAGACCCTGGAACAGTGATCATGTTGTTTCATTTCTGAATCCTGGTGCTTAGCACTATATCTTAAATATAGGCTCTTATGATATGTTTGCTGGATAAATAAATTTCACTTAATTATGCCTCCATTCCTTCAAATACAAAATGTAGAAGTGAAACTACCCTGTCTCTAGGCTTCTCCCAGCCCCAATAGGCAATGATTCCACAACGCTGCCTCAAAAGCCACAGAGACAAAGAATCTAGGGTTTTAGACCAAAGCAGAAACAAATGCTTACTGAGTGAAGCTGTTTAACAAAAAAAATAAAATAAAATAAAAGCAAACAACTGTTAGTTTGTATTTCACACAGTTCTACTTACTGTGACATTCCCATGAGGGAATATTCCCTAGGGTTTCCCAGCTGCTTAGGACCACTTCTTTCTCACACAATATCCTGATTCAAGGACTATCATACATCAGCTAGCTCCTTTGAAAATAGTCGAGACGAATGGGCCAAGTCATGTGAAAGTTTGCTTAGTAGCTATGTGGCTATTATATGGCTCATGTCCCTAAGCCATGGTTCACTCATGGCATCAGAGTCGTAGGAATGGAGAGTATAAAGAGAATCGGGGGTTAAAGGTCAGGGAAGGACTTTGGGGTCAAACAGATGAATTATATTTGGGTCCACTACTTGCTCCCATGGCAACTCAATATTCCTTCCATTGGTCGGGCCAGAACCACTACCTCACCCAACCACAGGTTGGACAGAAAGTTCAGCCTCTTCTATGTCAAAAGACAGAAAGGCCAGGGAATAAAGACAGCACTAGTGACAACCACAGCTGACTGCAATCAACAAAAGTAGGAAACTCATACCCATAGATAAGTAGTACTTATAAGGTAGTCAGGCTTTGAGAATGTGGCTTTGATGAGTTACAAAGTCAGAGGAAGATGGCAGAATAAGTTCTCACTCAGACAGGCTGGTAGTTATTTGCAAGGTGACCTTGCGCTCTGGTTTGCCAGGGTACTCCTGATTGATAAGAGTACTATCAGGGTAATTACTAATAGCACCTACTTTCCCTCTCCAGAGTTTGAATGAAAAATGTTATGGTCCTCCCTACTTATGTAGCATGCATACAATTGAAGCCCTGATATTTTTGAATGACCCTAATGCATGAATGAATGTATCTAAGAATCATTTGGGAAGCTTGCTGAAAGGATGATCCCTGGGCCACATTCACCTAAAAGATTTTCCTTTACTAGCTAAAATGGGGCCCCTGAAATTGGCACAATCAAAAAATGATTCTGGATATAGTTGGAAGATAGATTACACTTTAAGGAATCCTGCTAAATCTTCCTTCACATTCGGGCAGAGCTACTCAGATTTTTAGAGTTAGGTGCATCAATAAATGAGTATTTTCCAGGGTATGTAGATCATAACTTTCATCATGGCAAACACACAAACACAAGGTCCTTGATTATCCCATTTCAATTGCATTGATTATTTGAAATAGTAAAATACTTTGGTTGTGAAGCGTGGTGTGTGGGGAGCGGATCTCCCCCTTGCAGGTTCTTGTCTCACGAAATTTGAAGAATAAAATTTGCAGACTAAAAGGACTTATTAGTAAAAGGGTGGAAATTTATTGGAAGCAAATACAGACTCCCACATAGGGAGAGGTTCCCAAGCGGGTAACCCACTAAGCTCCTTTTTTCTAAGGTTTATAAAGGCTGTAGTTCTTTGTCTCTTCATGCTCTCTTCTAATTGGACCCCTTCCCCATTTTGTGACTCTGTGCTTTTCTAATTGGTCAGTCTTTTTACAGAATATCAGCTTCAAAGTCCAAAACCCACATGGTGCCCCCCTCTCCCTCTCCCCTTATCTTGCAACATTCCTTTATCTCCTGTGAACATATGTTTCCCTCCTCCCAGCATCTCTATCCTCTGTGAAAGTATGTTTCCTTCTTCCCCACACTCTGTGACTTTTCCTTATTCTCTGCGAATGTCTGCCTTCTGGTGGCTCCAAGCCCTCACCTATGCAGTCCTTCCCCATGGACCCTCTTTATTCCTAAGACTCCCTAAGCCTGCCTATTTTATCCCTAAAATTCCTTTCAGTTGCATTCCCAGATTCATGAACTGTGGCTCTTGAGTATTTACTTTTGTTGTAAAATGTACATAAGCATTCATGCCAAGTAATGCCTCAAGGTTTCAGTCTTAGGCTTACTGTGAAGATCAGAAGGAAGTTTAGGAGAGATGGGATAAGAAAATTTCTGAAAGCAGTCTGGACACCTTAGCAGCTTCCCAAACTCACATTTTAGAGGACCCCCCCCTTACAATGAGATCCATTTGGGCCAACTCCCCTCTTTGAAAAGGTAAGGGAATGTTTACTTGAGGCCTCATTCACACCTTCATGTGAATTTATCAGCTTTCTGTGATACTTACCTTTTGAGACAGCATGGAAGGGCCTAGAGAGTATTATGCTAAGCAAAATAAACCAATCAGAGAAAGACAAGTATCACATGATCTCACCTATATGTAGAATCTAATAACAAAATAAACTGATGAAGAAAATAGATCCAGAGGCATTGTAGCATGCAACAGACTGACAGATCTCAGAGGGAAGGAGGGAGGAGGAGGCAGGAAGAGATTAACTAGAGAATTTATATGCTTAAGTGCATAACTCATGGACAGACAATAGTGCAGTGAAGGCCTGGGGAGAGAGTGGGAGTGAAGTGGAAGGGGCTGATGGGGGAACAGAGGGGGACATCTGTCATACTTTAAACAATGAAGATAAATTTTTTAAAAAAAGAAATAAAAGAATGGCACTTGGATTAAAGCAGGCAGGAGTAGTAAAAATTTCAGCAGTCTAGAGAGCATTCCGTGAAAGGGATAAGACTCCCTCTGATATTTCAGGTACTGAAACAAGGGAGAAGTAAGAAAAGGGTACATGTATGCAGGAATAGAGAAACAAGAATAAATGTCCCTGCTTCACGATTATGCCTAGGATCCTAGACGATGCCTGGGAGCCACTGAGCTCTGAGCTGGTATCAGTTGCAGAAGAGTTAATCCTAACCTGTGCTAGCCTTGGAGGTGCACAGACTAATAAAAAGCAATTACTGTAAACACAGCTATTTATAGCAGCGTGATTCATAATAGCCAAAGTGTGAAAACAATCCAAATGTATATCAACAAACAAATGAATAAACAAATGTGGCATAGTCACACAATGAAGTATTATTTAATCATAAAAAAGGACCAAAGTATTGATGATATACTAGTATACTACAATACGGATACACCTTGGAAACATTACGCTCAGTGAAAGAAGCCAGTTACAAAAGACTGCACATATTCCATTCATATGAAGTTCAGAAAAGGGAATCTATAGCGACAGAAGATAGATGAGTGGTTGCTTAGAGTTGGAGGGGAGTGGGGACAGGGAGGTGATAGCTAAAGAATAAGGGGTTTCTTCTTAAGGTAACGAACACATTCTAAAATGAACTGCAGTGATTATTGCACACATCTTTGTATAAAGTAAACACCGTTGACTTGTATACTTTAAATGTATGAATTGAATGGCATACAAATTAAATCTTAGTAAAGCTACCTTTACAAAATAAATAAAACCAACAGTCACCGTCTTCAGGGAGCTCCCACAGCCTCCCCTATACTAGTACTAGAGAGTGAGTCACAACCATCTGAGTGCAGCTCCAGGTCTTTTCCAACAAAGTCCTGATTTTCCCTGGAAAAGAAAAGAAAGGGGCCCTGGTCAGTGTGCCTCAGTTGGTTGGAGCTTCATCCCACACACTGTAAA
Source organism: Myotis lucifugus (assembly GCF_000147115.1). Classification (NCBI taxonomy): domain Eukaryota; kingdom Metazoa; phylum Chordata; class Mammalia; order Chiroptera; family Vespertilionidae; genus Myotis; species Myotis lucifugus. The sequence goes on from NW_005871073.1 coordinate 9,150,970, forward strand.
GTCGAGGGTTTCATTCCAGGTCTGGGTGCAACTGATTGATGTTTCTCTCCCCTACCACCTTAAGAGAGAGAGA
>NW_005871073.1:9151142-9152749 GCF_000147115.1 Myotis lucifugus
ATACAGTAAGCAAGCTACCCATTTAGTCATAATACTCTCCTAGCTGGTGTGAAACAAAGATAATCTATTTCTAGTTCAATTCCTCAACTTCTATGTCTTCAATTGCAGAAAGGCCAAGTGATTGGCCTGAGGTCACTTATCCAATAACTGTAAAGGTCAGGTGTCAAATCCAGGTCTCTGATTCCAAAACCAGTTCTTTCCCTCCATTCTCTGTTGCTTCTAATAGTGATGCACTTCAGAGAATAGGGATCAACTTTGTTTACACCACAAAATCCCAGTTCTGAATTGAATAGTAAAGCCTAGGGCTTTCCATTGAAATTCCTAACATGAGTTTACAGTGGGTGGGAGATGAGCGGCTGTCAGAGGAGTGGAGAGGAGAGGAGAGGAGAGGAGAGGAGAGGAGAGGAGAGGGAGAGAGAGAAAGGGGTATGGGAGGTTTGGGGAATGATGCCTTTACCTATCACTGCCATCCCAGCTTGTCTATTTTTATTATTCTTAGCCACATATATTCTCACAGGGACCATCTGAATGTCTTCCTCATAAATGCTGAGAGCCCACATAAGTGTCTGTTATCAGTATAAAAAAGTACCATCAGAAAGCCAGATTTTTTATCACTTTTTAATCCCATTGCATCTAGGTAGACACTTAGGTGAGTTTGTCTATCTCAGTTATTTCACAAGGACAATGCACTTTGGAAAACACTAAAAAATGAAGAAAGTTTACTCCTAGTACTTCAAATTTGCATGTCCAGAAATGAACTCATTGTCGTCCCCCCCCACCCCCGCACCCCCACCCTCGCAACCAGATCCTCCTTCTATTGTCTTTATCAGCAACTGGCTCAGTTAGTTGCCCAAGCCAGAGTCAGGCATAATCCTGGATTCTACTCTCCCTCTCACTACCCTCATCCAAATGATCACCATGCCATGTCAGCTATCAGACCTGTCCATTGCTGTCTATTCCAGGTGAGACCACTATCATCTTTCACCTGGATTGCTGCAAAGTCTGCCAGTTGGTTCTAGTTGCTCCCATCCATTCTTCCCAGAAGCCAGCAGGTCCTTCTAAAAGAGAAATTGGACCATGTCACTTTCTTCCTTACTTCCCTTCAATAGTCCTAAGAGTCAAGTCCAGTCATCTGAATGTGGTCTACGAGGCTGTTCATGATTTTTCTAGCCTCCACTCATCACTTACCATTCTAGGGTCATCCCTTCATATTTGCCACCATCCTCACTCCTTCCCTCCTGACCATCCTTGAGTTTGTTACATACCCCAAGCTCTATCTAGTCTCTAGGCCTCCCCAGATGCTATTCACTTTGTCTGGAACATGCATCCCTTCTCCCCTCACCCTACTCCTTTCAATTTCCAACCTGTGGTCTGACTCACCCCAAGCTATCCTTCTCTCAGCTTAATGTCACTTTCTCCTACACCCCTATTTCACCCCAGCCACAGGTTATATTTGATGGCTTTGTTATATGTTTCTGAAAATGTCAAAACACTTATTACACAGTATTATAATTTAGTGTTCATTTGTCTGTCTTCACCTATAATGTGTGATCTAAGACAAGGAAGCAGTTTGTCTTATTCTTCATTCTTTCCTCACAGCCTAGCAA
>NW_005871073.1:9153427-9196625 GCF_000147115.1 Myotis lucifugus
AGCTATGAATGCAGAGCATCTATTATTGGCTGTGTTCATAATTGCCGCATATACTTGGTAACAGAGACAAAGTATTCTGTATAGAAAAAGCCAGTGTTTTTAATGTAATTTTTAATTATATGTATGTGATTATAAGCCTCACACAAAAATGCATTTTCTGAATGTACTCAATTTAATTTTAATTTTACAACAAAAGCGTCCAGGGTTGTTAAATAGTCCCATAGAGTTTTGCCTTGATAATATCATTGAGACTGTGTAGCAAACTTCAAGGAGGAAAAAATCCTTTCATTGATTTCTTTTATGTGTTTATTTTAAAATGCAGGACTAACTGACACCAGGGGGAGTGCATTAACATTTTTTGGTGGACACTAAGGGAACTTTCATGGACACAGTACCGGGTTACTTATTGCTGTATTGAGTTTCCAAGCACATTGCTCCTTAGTGATTTCTGGTTCTTAGTGTATTGACTTTCTACTTGGGCCAGAGCTTACAGAATTCCATTTCACCTAGCACCATACCAGGTTACCCTACATTATACAATTCTACATTCTATAATATTTCCAATGAGGGGACAACTCGAGCAATGTGCACCTTCCTGTCATACCCTGTCTCCTAAACAGTGAATTATTTGAGAAGAAAAATAGCATATGCTGACATCCAGTCACTGTAAAATATATATTAAATGAATGATGGAGCACATTTTCTGAAAGATGAGCTCGTCTGACATGGCTAGCAGGCAGGGGAGGTAGGGGGAGAAGCCAGCCTGTTAGTTGGATAGAGGAATGGGTTCAAATTCTGTCTCTGTTCCTTGTTAGCTGTTTGAACTTACAGTTTATGCTCTGAGTTTATTTCCTTGACTCCAAAATGGCTATAAAAATATTTACCATGGATGAGTTTAAAAACCTAGCCTAGGTAAAAGAATCTAGCAAGAGTGGAAGCCTGGTGGTATTTATAAAAAGCTAAACATGTGTATCCCCCCAACAACTCAAATATGGGAAAATTAAATGAATTAAAATGTGCCACATGCATGGATCTTAAAGGCACTGAATGATTTTTCTGCCTTTCACTTTCTTTCCCACCTCCCAACACATTTTTCATAACTTACACAGTATTAGAGTGAGCAAGTCAAGTTCCCTAACACCATAGATATGCCCATCAGTGCCCAATGTGTTGAACAGAAATTTACAATGCTGTCCTATATCTGATAGATTGCAGGTGATAAGAAGAGTATTCATATAAGGTTTGGCTCAATGTTAGCAAAAGTTGACATAGACAGAACTTATAAATAGCTGTCATAGTAAAAAAAATTATAAGATCAGGAAAATGAACTATAGGAAATCACTCTAAAGTATTAAATGTCTATGAGGTACAATTATTAAAATCACTCAGAAAGGCAAAAAGTAAACCATATATATCGCACATTTCACCACTTCAATATATGCATGTCACCCCTCAAATTTTTTTAAACTAGAATAAATTTTGCCTTTGTTTGAGTTATCCTATATAATAAAACCCTAATATGCAAATCGACCAAACAGCAGAACGACCAATTGCTATGATGTGCACTGACCACCAGGAGGCAGATGCTCAACACAGGAGCTTCCCCAGACCTGCATTGAGTGTCTGCCCCCCATGAGGGAGGCAACCGGTGGTGGCAATGGGGGGGCGGAGCCAGCCAGTGGGTGAGCCCTACTCACTGGTGGCCCCACAAATGGCCCTGATTGCCAGCCAGGCCTATGGACCCTATTCCATATATTGGGAACAGTCTCTTAGATTTAAAAATTAAAACCTGGCAAGGCTACTCTACCACTGAAAAAACAGGATGATGCAGCAATGACATGCATGGACTCTGGCTTACACATTTTGTGGTCAGCCCTGATTCTGACACTTATAACTGTGTGACAAAGCCAATTACTTAACTTCTCTCTGCTTCAGTTTTTCTACCCATAAGATGGGGAAAATGGTACTACTGCCTCAGAAGGATCATGTTATGTACTACTTTTTATAATCCGGGCAAAAAAATGTAGCTGCCCCTACAACAGCAAGATGCCTTTAACCTGTATGAAAAGTATGGTCACTGGTGCATGCAGTGTCCCGGATTGTGAGAGGGATGTCCAACTGCTGGTTTAGGCCCGACATCCCCAGAGGGGTCCCAGAATGCGAGACGGTGCAGGCCAGGCTGAAGGACCCCCTGCCCCATGCACGAATTCCGTGCACCAGGCCTCTGGTCTACTCATAAGCTCTAGTGAGTCAAAAGAAAAACAGCAAATATAGTTTTATGTTCATCTTTCTAATTTTGCTTCACACCTTGGAATCAAGTTACCACAGTTAGACATTCGGACATTCGGAGTTGTCTTTTTTTAAATCAGTGGCACTTTCCTGGGCATCTTGCAGTAGTATTACTGTTCCGGTGTTATTCCTATCAATGGCCATGTAATTCCCCTTGCCATTTCTTTTATTCTTTGTGTTATTTGTGAAGTTAAACATTCCTCTATTAGAATTTCCCCTCAAGTCCTGGCAAGTCAAACCATTGCTTTAAGAAACTATCGATGCTTTTGGATTTTTCTTTCAGTGTGGCAATGTTAAAAATGCCCACATCTTTGCCAGGCCAGAGTGGCTCAGTGGTTGAGCAGTGACCTATGAACCAGGAGGTCACAGTTCAATTCCCGGTGAGGGCACATGCATGGGTTGTGGGCTTGATTCCCAGTGTAGGGGTGCAGGAGGCAGCCGGTCAATGATTCTCTTTCATCATTGATGTCTCTATTTCTCTCTCCCTCTCCCTTCCACTCTGAAATCAATAAAAATATATTTTTAAAAAATGCCCACATCTTCTACAAAAATTTAACCATTTGTTTTTAAGTTAAAAACTCTGGCCATGTCAAAAAGACTTTGAATCAACCCAGAGTCTCCTACTGACCAAAGAAGGAATGATAGACTATGGATTTTAGATTTAGAATCTCTAGTAATAATAATAAAACAATAATAATAATATTAATAATAATAATACAACTAGATCATGGTCATTGATGGGAGCTAAATAGGGAATTTAATAATAATGGATCAGCCTGACAACAAGTAAATCCATTCATCAAGTTTACCATCGCCCAAAGAGAGGCAGGAGACAATATGTGCCTCCTGATGTAATACAATAAATAGGATGTTTGTTCTACACCACCTATGAAATATTTCTGCCAAAAAATTAAACCTGAATCTGATGAAGTCTCTAGATCAATAGTTTACAGGAAATATAGGTTATAAATAGGGAAGGCAGAGATACATATCTATATATATATAAAACCCTAATATGCAAATAGACCAAATGGCAGAACCACTGAACAACTAGTCGCTATGATGTGCACTGACCACCAGGGGATGTGCATGGAACATGGTAGGCATCAGCTGCAGTGGGATGGTGGAGCAGGTGAGTGGGTGTGCCAGACCAAGGTGGGGCACCAGACCATGGCGGGGTACTGGTCGCTGTCATCGGGGCAAGCCTCTGGTGGTTACTAAAAATTTTTTGTTCCCACGTGCTGTGGTCCCATATGGCACTCACACCTACTGCCAGCGCCAGCTCCGTTCACACCTGCTGCCAGTGCTGGAGCTGCCACCTGCACCCACTGCACGTGCGTGCAATGGCTGCTGGTCCTGATTGTCCCTGAGGGCTTCTCCACTTCCCCCTGCTCCTGAGGGGCGATCAGGGCAACAGCCTCCACTCAGACCCACTCCTGGCGCTGGCCCCAATTGCTCCACACTGTCAGCGGGTGTGAGTGGGGGTGACGCCATCAGTGTGTAGGAGTGGGGTTGCTGGCAGACAGGGGACCAGGGGGTGCGGAGGATGGGCCAAGACCTGCCCCTGTGCCCACCACAGCCCCGTGGCCCTCAGTTCCTTTCAAGGTGCACAAATTCGTGCACTGGGCACCTAGTTATGTTATATTATAGGATTCAATCAGAACATCAAGAACATGAAAAGCTCTTCAGGACAAATTATTTAGTTCCTTTAACATATAAATTGCAAGGTTAAAAAAGCAAGGGGTTAGGAAACTTAAGAAATATCAGTTATACTAATGTTCGGACCTTGTTAAGATTCTGATTTGATCAAATGATATGATCAAGGAAATTTGAGTATTGTTTGGCTATTAATGGTATTAAGAAATGTGTTTTAGGTGAAATAATGGTGTTTAGCTAAATTATAAAAAGAGCACTTACCTATATGAATTTTCAGATGAAATGATATCCAGGGTGTCCTTCTAAATGCAATAGGGTTTGGGAATAATAAGAGTATAGATGAAACCAGTTTTTCCCTTTGTTGGTGATTATTGAAACTGGGTGATGGATACATGTGGATCCATTATACTGTTTTCTCTACTTTCCAATATTTTGAAATTTTCCATAATAAGAATAACAAAATTTTAAAGGCCAGTACTTGGGAATCTAGGAAATGGCTTGCATCTCACTCTGTCCCTCCCCAAGGCACACCAAATCTCCAGATCCAAACACACACATAATTATACCACATTATTTGGTTAAAATCCCAAGACAAACCTAAGATAAAACTGGTGTCCTATACACTTCTAGAAAATTTCTCATTGTCTAGGGCTCCCCTCCAATTTTTTCCTTATATTCCATAAGGAGATAGGTGGGTCATACATAAAATGTCAAAAGGAATCACCTTCCTTTGCAATCACTTCCAACTTCCACTCAGTACAAAAATACAAGTGGGTGCCAAAAGGGAAATGTCTTGTGACAAGGGCAAGCTAGACAGATGAGAAATATGGCTTGTGATGAAAAACTAACAGGTGCATGTTTTATTGGCATGATAAATGCAGGAAAACCAGATGTGGATTCCCATAAAACATTATACTAAACATTTGAAAGTATATCTTTTCCCAAAGAAGCTTTTTCCCCCAGCTCCTATTCTTGTCATTCTCCTTGCAAATTATGTGAACCTCTTAGGGACCAGGACCAAAGAGTTCATGGAGATTCTATTTTTACAGGAAATGTGTAGAATCCTGCACTATGACCCTTGTTTAAGTGAGCAAGCCTATTTGTTCCTCCGGAGTAGAGAGGCCATGGTGGGACAGATATCACCCTAGGCTTCTGTGCAGGATGAATGAGTTTGTGAGCAGCTTGCAAGCGCAGTGCTAGAGCAGAGCAAAACTGGCCCCACCTCACTAGAAATATGGACAGGTACTGGAAGTATTGTAAGCAAGGTTGAGGAGTTTTTCTTTAAGTTGCTTGTTTTTGTTTGATTCATTTTTGCCATGAAGACATGCTCTTCCTCACTTCTAGGCAAGTCCTGAGTAACATAAAGAGGAGATTAAATGTATGAAGTGGCCATTAGTCTTATTTGCAAAGCTGTAATGCAGAGCTATGAATAGACTGTGAGATCCTATAAGGTAAACCATGTGTTTTTGCAACTTCTATGTCTTCCATTTCTAAGAGAGTATCAAGAACTTTTTGCTCAATAGATGGAAAGAATAATTGAACTAAGGAGGAAGGGGGAGAGGCTGCTATATCATCTCTATGGACAAATTGACAGGAAAATGTCTGTTTTAAGGATCCATGCCCAGATGTTGAGATTGCATCCTCTCACAACTTTCATCCAACTGCTTGACGAGTCCACACAATTAAATTCTAGTATAATTCTTCTTCTTTTACCTAGACAATAAAAGTTCATTGGCTCCTGTGATACCTAACATTTTTGTGCCAGCATGGCAAGGCTGTGGTACTCAGTCATTTGGTTAAAAACCAATCTAAATATTGTGAAGGTATTTTTAAAATGAAATTAGCATTTAAAACATTAGACTTTGAGTAAAGCAGATTAATCTCTGTAATGTGAATAGACCTCATCTGATCAGTTAAAAGCTTCAAGAGAAAAAAAGACTAAGGTCCCCCAAGGAAAACAGAATTCTGCCTCCAGACTGCATTTGGACTTGAACTACAACATCAATTCTTACTTGGGTCTCCAGTCTGCCAGCCTACCTTTCTCTCTCTCTCTCTCTCTCTCTCTCTCACACACACACACACACACACACACACACGTCATTATAATCCTATTTCTCTGCAGAACCCTGAGTAATACAGCTGCTAACTGCTCTCCTATCTCCAGGCCTCCTTCCCCACTTCTCCCATCTACTCTATCATCCATACAACCCAGAGTGATTTCTAAAACCCAATCTGATAGCACCATTGCCCATAAAGTACCCGCCAGTGGTCCTCTATCACCTCCACAGGTACACTAAACATCATTCCTTTTTCTGAAGCCCCTAAACAGGCCCTACATGAATCAAGTTCAACACTCATCACCTGGGATTGTAATATTGTTTACTAGAGTGCCCCTCTCCTTGTCACATGTCCATGTGGTATGAATGATCTCTGCCAACTGAGCCTTACAAGAAAAACTGAGTGGGTTGACTTAAATATGTGCTAAGATTGTTCTTTAGCCAATGAGTACAGCACTAATGCCACCAGTATTTGATAATATTAGATTGTTATCCTTAAAAAGAAAAAAGAAAATTAAGCTGACTGAAGTAATAGTGAAGAAAATCCTGTAGTGTTAAATTTTAAAAAGATCCTGCTAAGATTCATTTTAATCAAGACCTAGCAAAAATGTGTTCAAGCTTGTGTATTTGTCCTATTTGTCAGCACTGATAAATTTAGACTCTATTAGCTAGTAAATTAGCCTGGAAGCTCCGAGCAGCTCATCAAGACCCTGAGACTTGATGCTGTCTTGGCATTTATAGACAAAGTCCATGCCACAGTCATACTTCAAGCAGAGACAGGTTCACGCTGGTTCACTGTCTGGGAATGGATACACTCAAAGGGGGGAAACCCAAAGCACAGCCTTTCACTGGAGCCAGGCAGGGCTCAGCAGACAGAGCAGGCCCCGAATGGCCCTAATTGGGGATAAAGAGAAGACAGAAAAGGTTAGGAATCAGCCAGCACAATATTGTCACTCCTTTCCAACACAATAAAACTCAAAATCTCCAGAGTCTTCTTACCCTAATCCTTTGTACAATTGTCACAGAGAAACTGCCTATTGTGACAAGCTACTTATCTACTCATATACCTTTAACCTGTTACTGCTAATTACAAAATAAAGCTTCATAGTTCTCAGTCTGATTTTCAAGACTGTGCACTTTCTCTTCTCACCAGATTTATCCAATTTTATCTCCTCATCCCAGAGCATAACTCTTCTTCAAGATCTACCACTTTTCCGTGAAGCTCTTCCAACATTCCAGCCAGTGCTATTTTATCTTATTTTTGAAAATGTCACATTCATTTTACAACGGGCACAGAATTACACACTGTGAAGCAATGTGGAAGAGATTAGTGTGTGCATGCAGATCTTAAATAACATCTAAATCACTCTTTGAGGGCAAAAGCCTCAAGTGAAAAGAAGACTATGTTAAGAACCAACCTAGCCTATCTCTGTCACTTACAGTGCTGTACCCTTAGACAATTTACTTATCTGCTCTGAAACCTATTTTAGGTTTCATATTTCAATATCATGCATATCTCAACATCCCTGAGTTACTGACGATCAGTTTAGTTTTTAAAATATGCTAAAGTACTTTACTAATAAAAAAATACAAATATCATATATTTCTTTGAGATACTGGTATTAACGGTACATACATACATACATATATGTGTGTGTACACTTACATATAGATATATGCTTACATACAATATATTAGTATTACTGTATAGCAAACTACCAAAGAGCTAATGTTATAATTAGTCATATTTTGTAATATTTTTTCAGCTTCATAGCATGAGAACATCACAGTTAAAAGTAAGTTTCAGAATATCAGAAGTGCATATTTTACCTGACAGAGATGATTCCTGATAAATGTTTGATGAATAAAGGAATCCAAATGTAGAAGAACTTAGTTTATTACAGTGCTCTGTAATGTTCTGAAGCCATAAACACTACTGGTAAATTCTAAACCAGCTTGAAAACCTTGTGAAGAGCCAGGGCCTAATTATCTAAGAAACTAACATTATGTACCATTTAGCACAAAAGAAACCCAATATCGCTGTTAGGAATGGAGAATTGAAATTGCTACTGCTCTCACTTCCTTGAGAAAACAATGACAGATTATGTGTTACATCGAAGAAAATTGTAACAATAGGCCAGGATGTCCTTTGGGAGGAAGGCTGACAAAGCATAGTGTCAACATGGCTTCATCTCCATACTCAGATTAAAGGTCAATCACATAGAAATTGTGTCCAGTGTGGTTTATGGTAGTGGAACTGGATGCTGCCACAAATGACACATATAGCTTCTTCAACAATCTCATCACAATTCCCCCTTGTGCCATAATCCACATCAAGTATAAAGTTGAAAATGGCAGCAACATCGCCCTAGAGTCAACACAGTCTGATCTCATTTAAGTCACTGCAACTAGAAATGAGACCCATTGCCCTAGACATATGCAGAAAGATAAATGAGCACAGGACAACCTCAAACAGTCCTGGAGAGCAAGCTGAGAGAAGGCAGAGTCCTAATGTCTCCTGAATAAAAAATGCAAGCTAAGTAAGTATGTGTTCAGTGATGTTTGAAGAACATATACCAACACATTTTACTCCTCCGATCTCTACTCCTATCCTATGGGTTGCTTTACTGTTAGTATTCTCTTTGCTGTTAGTATTCTGCTTACAGGGTTGACCGGTAGTCTCCAAGCCCTGCAGGAGTCAGGCAGATGTCCTATTTCTTCAGAGGTTGAAACGAATGCCACATGATCCAAAGCCCTCATCATAAGTCACAAATCACACTGTTAGACTATCTGGTGGCCAAAGGCCCTGGACCAACAAAGACACTCCTGTGAGGCAGAGCATTTCAGCAGCCTAGAGATAAACCTCCATAGCCGAAGGCAAAGGCCAGACCTCTTTGCGTTAGATAAATTCTCTCCACACCTTGGTGCTCTGAAATGATCATGGAGACAGACCTGGCAATCATGATGCCCAGACTGGAGCAGAGGGAGGGATGGTTCTAGAAGGGAGGACACTGAGGAAACGGATGACTTCATACAATGCATTGTAGTACATCAGGGACATTGGAAGACCTTAGAAGTATGATAAAGGCAGAGAATGCAGAGGGGATATCCTGAAGGGGACAAAAAGTCTATTAAGAATTATTTAGCAGTAAATAAACACATGGACTTACAGTCGTGCTCCACTTAATGACAAGGAAATATTCTGAGAAATGTGTCATTGGGCAATTTGGTCACTGTGCAAACTCTATGGAGTGTACTTCCACAAACCTAGATGGTATCGGCTACTGTAATTGTGTGTGCTGTACTTTTATAGGTCTGGCAGTGTAGTAGGTCTGTTTACACCAGCATCACCACAAACATGTGAGGAATGCATTGTGCTACAACATTATGATGGCTACATCACTAGGCAATAGGAATTGTTCAGCTCATTATAATCTTCTGGAACCACTGTTGTACATGTGGTCAATTGTTGACCAAAATGTCATTTTGTGGTGCATGACTATAATAGCACATGCTACCAATTGGTCTTCAATACACAGAGTTATCCTATAAAGGGAAGATTAATTTTTGGTTATAGGACAGAATATATATGTTATCAACTTTTACAATGTAAAAGTAAAAAATGCCCTTGTCGATTTGGCTCAGTGGATAGAGCATCCGCCTGCGAACTGAAAGGTCCCAGCTTCGATTCCAGTCAAGGGCACATGCCCGGGTTGTGGGCTCAATCCCCAGTGGGCGACTTGCAGGAGGCAGCTGATCCATGATTCTCTCTCATCATGGATGTTTCTATCTCTCGCTCTCCCTCTTACTTCCTCTCTGAAATCAATAAAAATATATTTTTTTAAAAAGTAAAAAGCAAGATTTGGGTAAAAGGTAGAAGACAGGTAAAGGAAAGTGTGGGGGCACTAATATATTTCCTTTATAAACTAGAAAGTTGAGAAATTATAATTAATGGAGCAAGAAATCGAGCTGCAAAGGTAATCAGCAGAGAACTAAAGAGCACTGTATTTATTCACAGGAAGAAAGGAAAAGAAATGGGGATAAATGTGAGCAGGTAGACAATGAAAATGCCTAAATTAGATAGAATATCAGAAACATGGACATAACCATAAATTTAAACACATGGAAATGATTGTTAGAAAACAAACACAGAAGTCTCAGCCTCTAGGTTGGTACAGGTACCATGTAATTTGACATTTAAATCAAGATACTTTGGAGTGAAATAATACTATTTTATACAGGGGATAAGATATAAATCAGGTCTGCTCAGGATGTGTAGTCACCCTTGTTAAAGGGAAATATTTGAAGAGCTTATTATTTAGTAGAATCCTAACAGGATTGTGAAAACTCACAGCATAGAGGGGCTGGGAATTTTCTTAGTATTTGATATTTTTAATAATAATATATATATGCATTATTTCAATAAATACACAAAATACTTTAGAAACCAAAAGCAGGTTTAGGCTAAGGTGTTAAGGGTTTACTAGAGCATCTCTCCCAGAAATGTGACATTTTAACAGGATATTCAATGAGACACAGTATCTTAAACAGTAGCCCTGCTGTCTCCAAGTTAAGCTTGGCCTGTGAGAGGTACACTATTCACAAGTAAACATTGACACTGACAGATACATTTTACTCAAAAATAGCATAAAACATTCTTTTCATAGTGAAATATATATACATATATACACATATACATATGCATATATACACATATACATGTAAATTTATAAGAATTTTTGAAATAAATCACTGGGTTTGGGGGGAAAACTCTGAGGCAACTACTGAAGGTAAGCACTTTCTCCTTTGCTTTTAGATGTACTCTCATGGGGAAGTTTGAAAAGCCCTGAGTGAACAGATTAGAAGGATCTGTGGCAAAAAGGCAGAAACCAATTGTAAGACAAGAGAGGAGGGCAGGTAAACATGTTATGCCTCTTAGATACCACCATGAACTTCCCTATTATGCCTGCTTCTCAGTTCACAGAATGGTGCTGCCCATCCCAATGTGAGCATGAATGAAGGTAACCCTTGCTGGAATGCTCTACCTGCTGAATTTCCCAAATGCTGCTGGACCCTCTATGATTGAAATGACTCCATCAGGCCACAAGTTACTGTTGAAGCAACAGAACTTCTTTTGGCCAGTATGGGGGGAACCTGAATCATAAAGAACAATTTTATTTGTAAAAGTGTCAAGAAAATTAAGACCCAACAGTTTAGTGTAAAAAGGATTTAGAAGCCTGGGAAGAAGGCCCCAGGTGTCAGGTTGGAAAGTAGGGAGGGCACCCAGGAGAACTAGGAGCCATCAGATTATAGGGGGCAATCCTGCTGGGGCCTTCCCCCTGATCTGGGTAGTTCTCAGCTTCTTGCCCTTCTCTGTGGTCCTCTCTGACCTTCCATCTCTCACTCCTGCTTCCCTATATGTTCAGCTTACTGTCCACAGGCTCTCCACGTGGTAAAGAATATGCTGGGAAGCAGTCCTGGAACTATAACCTTCCAGTGTCATAACCTTCGCTAAGAATGTTGTTTAAAATTACTAGATCAAAGATTGCTCAACTTAGACAAAATACCCAACTTTGGACTGATCCCCAAGGTCAGGAGGGTTAAATTACTATGAATGATCTCAATGTTTAAGGTAGTGGGGCTTGTCAGTGTTAGATAACACTGACACTATTGTGAGCTAGCAGCAATTCCGATTTAAGCATATTTTTACATTTAGTTTTATGATATCCATACTCCTATGGACAGGTCAAAAAGAAATCTTTTTCAGCTAGTTAGATCTAAAAAGAGAATCTACTACAGGAATACTCAACTTAGCTGGGAATTGAATAAAATACAGCAACTAAAATCACACGTTGCACAGAGATTAACTCACTCTCAATATGAATTCTGAATTTCTGGAGAAGAAACCCACTCTCGGTCCAGTCACCTACAAAGTTAATAGCCCGAAGAAGTCAGCAAGGAAGTAAAGCTGGAATGCCTAATAGCCATTCATCTTCTCTCAGGTATGTTCAGTGACTGACAGGAAGCTCGTGATTTCACCAAGTAGTTCAACTCACAATTCGACAATCCTCTTGTCAGAAATTTCCAGCTTAGTGGTCAGGAACGAGGGCTTTAGAAGTAATTCTGAACTCCTATCTTGAATGATCTGAGGAACTTAGATTGAACACTTTTTCTCTTTCACACTCCATCTGGTTCCACTGCTATAGTCATCAGTGTGGGTACCATAATCTTTGACAAGTTCTTTAATTTCTGAGACACAGTTTCTTGACCTACAAAACAGGGTTAACAAGAGTAACTCTGTCACCAGGAGTTTGTTGTGATGAGCAGATGAGATGAAGAGCCATGACACAATGATGTGGAGGACAGTGATTGCTGGACATGTTATAAATCTGATGAAGACAGAGAACATTAGGATTCTCTTATTATCTACGAAATTTACCCATTCTATGTCCATTCCTTTGGGGCTCTGCTCTAAGTTGAGAACACTTTCATAATGGCTGATTAGTTTGATATGGTATTACTCCAATTAACATCATTGCATTTTAATTAGAATATATATTGATAGCTATTGCCAAGACAGGAGCAGGATATTGGAGGAGACGGGGAGAAGCAGAAATAACCAAGTTCTTTCTGTGTAAACCTGGGGTTTGCAGATATTGTTTTACATCAGAACCACCTGACCCAGTAGGCAGGGCTAGAATCTTCTTCAGTGATGGAAACCAACATTTGAAAATCAGTGTTGGAAGTAAGTGGCTCTCAAATTCAGTGGTCCAGTAAGAGATCTGCAAAGGTTAAAACACTTCTGCCAGGCATCACCTGCAGAGATAGTGTCCATTGGTCTGGGTGAGACCTGAGCAGAGATGTTTTTTAAAGTTCCCCAGGAGATTCTAATGTTCGAAAGCTGAAAATCACTGATGGGTATCTTTCTGCATCTAACTAGGTCAGGATGAATGATAGCTGGGGACAAATAAGTACAATTCTCCCAAATAGCTGGACCCACCTGTAAAGTCAAACTCCCTTTTGAAAGAATGTTCCACCTCTCTGTTGTGAGTGGCATATGTACAGCCATTTTCTCTGTTCATTGCCAGGCCCAAGGCATTGCTGAGTTCTGCAGTGTAGCTGCTATGCTTCTCTCCAGGTGGGTAAAATCGTTTGAAATATAAATTTCAGAGTACAGTAAGTCAGAATGCATTATATACTAGTATGTATAAATTAATACGTCAAAATAAAAATGAGGCTTCAGAAAGCACTTACTAATAATGGTTGACTTTTTAAAAGGCCAAAATAGCTTAATTTAAGGGTATATTACCACCCTTGTGTCAAGATCTGCTTGTGTGGCTTCTATTGATGACAATGTGAGTTGTGAAATCTTATTCAGTAGGTGTGGTAATCAAACATTACATTTAAAGGGGTATTTTAATAGCGATTCTCATATCAGCAACATTTTGTTTACAAGGATCATTCACCTGAATTTAAATACTAAAGAACTAAAGTCAAACCATTTCAGATTTTTCTAAATTCAAATCAAGGGCCAGCACCGGTTTGGCTCAGTGGATAGAGCGTCAGCCTGCGGACTGAAGGGTCCCGGGTTCGATTCCGGTCAAGGGCATGTACCTTGGTTGCGGGCACATCCCCCGTGGGACATGTGCAGGAGGCAGCTGATCGATGTTTCTCTCTCATCGATGTTTCTAACTCTCTGTCCCTCTCCCTTCCTCTCTGTAAAAAATCAATAAAAAATATATTTAAAAAAAAAAAAAAAAACAAATCAAGGATGTTTGCCCTTATTCTTCTTTGTATTTCTGAAATTTCCAGGAGAGCAAGGCAGAGGATGGATGGTCTATTTCTTTTATAAGTTCAATGTACTTTGCTACCTGGACTCATTAGGATGCTAGAAGCAAAAGCTCAAGGTGTCTTAAGTGCCGTGGGTGAGGTAGGAACGGAATCATAGGTGTTTTCATGATAATAGGGCAAGAGACTCAGTGGGTAGTCAGGTCTCAAAAAAATAAAAAATAGATCATAGAAAGTTGAACAAGCAGGTTGCCAGAAGAGAAAGCATATGGTGCTGTTCTTGCTGAGCCAGGCAAGTCTGGAGATTGGATGGTTCCTCAGGAACCAGTGCCACTCTACAAATTGGACATCTTTTCAGGCCTCCTCCTGGTGATGTTCAGGTGCTAAGAAAATTCCTCAGGCTGGAAGAGCAGGCTCCCTCATCCCACCTATAGCAAAGGGGCACAGAGGGACTGTCTACCCAAGAGATACATG
Organism: Myotis lucifugus; assembly: GCF_000147115.1. NCBI lineage: Eukaryota > Metazoa > Chordata > Mammalia > Chiroptera > Vespertilionidae > Myotis > Myotis lucifugus. The sequence goes on from NW_005871073.1 coordinate 9,167,692, forward strand.
TGGACTGGATGGTAAAGCCAGGCCAGAGCAAGGCTGCTCAGGACTCAGCTTTGCTTGTTCTCTTTCTCATGAATCTCTGCTTTTTCTTCATGTCTGTTCTATTCTCCTCTCATTGCTGACCTGCCAACACAACCCAAAATAAACCGCCTGATTGGTTTGGCAATGTCATTATTGGTTATTATGGTGAGATCTTCAAACCATAATCCATGCATTACCTGCTCCCTGCAGACGGGGTCCTTGGTCCAATTCTGTGACTTTCTCTGAACAAAGAATGGACCAGTCCTGCTTCCTGAAGCATGACTCCACCTGTGGATGAGGTAGAATCATCTAGAAGGAGAAGTTGGGTATAGCAGGCACATGTTGAATCCCCTTAAATCCATTAACATGTTTCTGCTAATCCTGCTACTATTAACCAAAGATCAGTGTATCCTGTATATGTCTTCAGATTCTTGTTGCACATGGCTACTACTGTCTTGCTGGTCTTATTGTGTGTTTTCTTTTCTGAAAGTCTCTCATAATTTCTTTCCTGTCTCTCAGCTAACTTTTTCCATATCAAACTCTTGATAAAGAGGGTCTTTTTGGTCCAATTTGCAATTATTGGTCCTATTTCATAAATGTCTCTTTTAAGGCCACTCCTTAGGCTACTAGTCAACCAATCAATTTTGCCTTTGGGTCAGGTGTCCTCTGCTGATGCAATCAGTTGTGTCCAAAGTGGGGTGGATATAACATCATCACATATTTATACCTTAAGATGTTTTCCTTTAACTGGAATCCTGTAGAAGGAACACTCATAAAGGAACTATAATAATAGTTTTTATTCATGGGCAACAAGATCTATCTAATTTAAGGTTTTAAAAAATGTTTTAGCTGAAACCGGTTTGGCTCAGTGGATAGAGCGTCGGCCTGCGGACTGAAAGGTCCCAGGTTCGATTCCGGTCAAGGGCATATACCTGGGTTGCAGGCACATCCCCGGTTGGGGATGTGCAGGAGGCAGCTGATCGATGTTTCTCTCTCATAGATGTTTCTAACTCTCTATCTCTCTCCCTTCCTTTCTGTAAAAAAATAAATAAAATATATTAAAAAATGTTTTAGTAGAGCCCTGGCCATTGTGGTTCAGTTGGTTGGGCATCGCCTGGTGCACCAAAAGGTTGCTGGCTTGATTCCCAGTCAGAGCACATGCCCAGGTTGCAGGTGGATCCCCCATAGGGGGCATTCAGGAGACAGCTGATTGATGTTATGCTCTCACATCAATGTTTCTGCTCTCTCTCTCTCTCTCCCTCTCTCTCCCACTCTCTCTAAAAAAAAATCAATAAGCTATTTTTAAAAATTCTCAGGTAGAACCAGAAAACCATGCTCAGATGATTTATCATCAGGATCAGAACAGCTTGGAAAAATATCCAATGAAAAAAATTCAATCACTGAGGACTATTCTGGAGAATCACCACTGTTGCTGAATCTGCTGCTTGGTGCCACTTGATAATAACTAGAAATTCTACCCTGGCTTTTCTAAAAAGCCAGATACTTCTGTCATTGGTCTTTCCTGGTGATTGGGTCTCACCTCTGGCATCTGCTGCTTCATGGAGCTCATCTCCACTTCCAAGTCTCACAAGAGTGCCTCTATTCAGCAGTAGTAAAACCTTAGCTACCAAGGATTTGGGGACATGTAAGTTTTAGTTTTCCAAGTCTCTGTGATTTAAGAATCAAATTAGGAAACAATTTCAAATGGGTACTCAAAGAGCCAATGCGGAGTCCACCCCAAGGGAGTTCTGAGATTTCAACATTCCAGTTATCTCTCATTCCTTCTTTAGAGGGCACTGTGACATGCCTTATTAGGTAATCAGTTGTCCTTATTTGGGTAACATTCAGAGAAGTACTCTCTTCCTGGTCTCCTTCTAACAAATGTGGGTTCCCTTCATTAGCCAAGTTAAACTTCTGGTTCAGTCACTTCTTTCTTCATGACTTTGCTGAAATCTTTCTTCCATTCTTGGAAAATGACTATTCTTTACCACAAATATGTGTGCAACCCCGGATTTCAAGAAATGTTATATTGTGATCATTCCTTTAATCCAAAACTCCTCAATCTTCCCCCTTAGTAAGTAATATTGAGTTTACGAGAATTTACTCTTTTTTCATATACATGTTACATTGTTCTTGTAGCCCCACTCTCACAATAAAGTGATGTGTAGTTCTCTTACAATAGATATTTATCAAGTAAATAATGATGATTCCAAATGCAAGTAAGAGGAAGAGGAAACTTCCTTTCAGAGTTTACAGGAAATTAGAACATTTCCATTGGCTGCACATCAAATGTATTCAGTCCAAATGGAAATCTTTACTATGCTTTAGAACTTTGGGGTAACAGGTTAGCTATTTACAAATTGAAACACTCGACAAATATACAGTAAACTGGCCTGCCTTTTCCGTAGGTTCCTGAGAACATTTAGGAACTCTTCTGTGAAAGAGAAAGAGCTTTTTATGGAGATGAGAATGAGATGTGGGGCAGGCAGAGGATAGGAATGTGAGAGCCTGGGAAGTTTTGGAAAATGGTCTCATTTAGGACAACACAACTGAATCATTAAACATAACAAGACAACTGAGAAATATCAGTATATTCAACCCTTTGTCAAACTTCCCGGGCCTCTCTTAGTGCAAAGGAAACAACATGCATATAGAGAAATAAAAGTGGGTGGATTCAACTGAGGTAAGGACAATGAGCACATGGACTCTATCATCTATTAAAATAATCTGCCCATAGCCCCTCCCCTAGAGACATATGCATACCAGGTGACCGGTGCATATTGATTACTTCATGAACATAAAATTTGTCATTTCCATTCAGAAATCAGAAAATGTTCTCTATAAACTAGACCGAGCAGTAGAAAGTCATCCAATATGATTCCATTCATGCATCCTTCATACATATGCATCCTCACTAAACTCTTCCTGCTGTTTCTGCTAAACCAAGTGCCCCACTCCCACTCCACCTTCCCAAGCCAGGCGCACCTGCTACCCTGGGCGCTCACTGCTGCTGCCATGTCTTGCTGAGTAATACCATTGTCAACCTCCCTGCCTAGCGCGCGTGCCATTCTCCTCCACTGGAGGAAGGAATGTTTAATTATTTTTAATCAGTGGACATGGCATCTTGCTAGACAGCAACACTTGGGGGATCCAACACCATCTGCCTTCCACCAGGCGCCAGCTGCTCTGGTGGATGTCGGCAGAATACCTTAGGACATGGCTCTCCACTGCCAGGAGCCTGCCAGCGGCTGCCACTCCGCACAGTCTCCCATGCGGAGCTGCCACTTGGGCTCGTTCCCTGCCGTGGTTCACCCCTCACCCCTGCCACCCTCCCAGAGAGGCGCTTCACAGCTCCTGCTCCCAGGACATTTGCCAAACAACAAAGAGTCCGCCCAGCATCATAGGGTGTCCAAACATAAAAGTCACCTTAACCCAATGGCCACAGATCCTTCAGCCCCATTTGTCAGCCTAATGGATCTGCTGACTTCAGTCCCACGGAGAACGGAATACTGACTTCGCAGCCGGCCAACCGATGGAGAGCAAGGGCCGGCCAGCTCGGGAGAGAAATGCCTCTGGGATCTGGGCGTGCGGTGCCCTTGTACGTAAGCTCCTGACCTGTGTGCTCTGCGAGCTCCTATCGCAGACCTGCCCCTTCCACCTCTTACCCTCAGGGCCGTTTCTGAAGCTCTCCCAGCTGTGCCAACACTTTGGCTCCCGCAAAGCACGTTTCATTTGCTGCCCTTGCTGAGCGACACGGCACGGGCCCTGTGGGAGCGCTCGCCACCTCCTTCCCTGGGAGCCGCGGGACTCCCAGCCTGACTCCTACTCTGGGTTCAAGCCCCCAGGTTCTTTCCACCCCCCACCCTTGCCCCCCACTCTGCAAACACCCCAGCGAAGCTGCTGGAGCCTCAGCCTTATTTTCATGCAAAGTGAGAGGGATCGGCGCTGCGGACTGGCTGAGGGGCAGATAAAAGCCCAGCTGTGATATCTCAGCGTCAGTTTCACCTCCAGCGGTAAAGCAAACTGTCCTTGTGCCCGAGGGAAATCGCGGAGCCTCACACTTTCATCCGAGAGGGACAAAGGGGAGGTCAGGTGCCAGTGGCTGACAGAAGTGGGGACGTGTGAAATGTGATTAACCCGGGAAGGAGCCAGACAGAGCCGGGCCGGGGCCCCTCCTGCTCCTGTGTGTTTTGGCACCAGGGTCAGAAGCAGGAGGTGAGTTAACAGAAGCATTCAATAAATATTTTCCCATTTAACCCACGTGTTCATACAGATTTTCACAACCTCCACAGCACTGACCGAATCGATAGCATTAGCATAAATAATGGAGGAAGTAGCGTATTCTTAAATTCTCTTGTGAAGAGAAAAAAAAAAGGCAGAGGTATGTGTGTGTATGTATGTGTGTGTGTGGGGGGGGGGGGGCAGGGGGCAATGGGAGAGTTTCCAGAAAGACCATGTAGTCACATTGTACCCCGATCCATCCAAAGCACGCTAAACCTTTCTGGGGCCCGTCATATAAGCTCGCTTAATGTTATTTCTCAGGCTAAATGCGAACCACCGGTGCCCGTAGAATTAAAGCCATCAATAGCCGAGCGCTCCGCATTTACAGGAAGGCACAAATGAAATATCCCTACTGATATGCCCATCAGAGCAGGAAGTTCTCTCTCCCTTTGCAGACTCTCTGTAAGAGCTCTGTGTAGTAAATGAATCTGCAAGTACATTTGTCTCTCTGTCTAAATAAGTAATGCCAATTTCATTTGCAAGCCGTACCCTTGGACTGCATTCATGATTGCCTTCGGGTTTTGTCTCCGCCAAACCAGCACTCCCTGGTCCCCCTGCTTGGACAACCTGTCTCTGGGTAGAGATGGATGCTGAAAACGGATACTGTTTGAAATTGACTGGAGATGTACTAAATAATTACAAGAGAAACTCCAGTAAAAATAGAGTCAATTATCAAAAGATTAACACGTTTCTTTGTTCTGTTCAAAAAAAAAAAAGGAGGGGAAGGAATGTTCAAGACAGGCAACGATACATTAAAAGGATCCTTCATAGGTGAATTATTTAATCCTTTGTGACTCAGGGAATCTCTGTGTGCAGTGCGAGAGGAGGAAGCAGAAAGGGAAGATGTACAATATTGAAAAGTAAAAATACAATGTGTGACACACTGAGAACGTGCAAGTTAGAAGGCCTGTCGGGTGGTGGATACCTGAATCAAATCCTGATTCCCCTCCTATGGGAAGAAACTGCCGATATTTTCTTGAATATCCCTGAAGGATTAACATAATCAGCTATCAAGTGCCTCTGCAGCTACTTCACAAAAATGCAGTTAAGGCGGCAGTTATCTGGCAGTGGGAAACTCAGCTCTGAGAGAAGGCACTTCATATATTAAGGCTTTAAATAGTTTTTTAGGGCCCTCTTCAGTGAGCAAGAGCGGCTCTGGGGTTGGGAAGGGGTCTGGCATCCACCAGTGTTATTCAGGCAGAGGCAGAGCAGTGGCAGCCGGAGAGTCCCAAGCGTCTGAACAGGACTGACAGTTAGGACTGAGAAGCAGTTTGCCTCCAAATAAGCTCCCACCTGCTTCCCTGAAGGACAGAGGTGGCTGAGATGCACAGAAACAGGCTTCCAGAAAAATACAGCTCAAATGGGATTACCTTAGAGAACAGCCAAGAGAGTCACTAATATTGACCTTCACAATGGAGAAGTGCCTATGTCCATGGGGAAACCTCCACAGACTCAGACTGGATTGCTCCGGATCGATACCCCCTTTTTCTGTATGACTCAACTCCAGCCACGGAGACTCTACGAGGGCTTTGCACTAGGTAGAGCTCACTCAAGCAGGGGAATCAATTGGCTTACGTTAGCAGAGGAGCTAAAAGGGCTCATCCCTATAAGAAGGGTCTCTCATCCCTGTAAGATGGTCCACAGATGGGGCAGAAGCAGGACCATCAGGGGGCTGGGCTGGGCTGGACTGGTTTGGAGTGGAAATAAGCATGCTCCAAGGAGCAGAGAGACTTGAACTACCTTTAAAAGTTTGACTACTCTCACTCCTTCTACTCATTTTATGAGCAATATATATTCTGAGTGATCGTCATACATATTCTGTAATTTTTCACTTAGAAAAATAGCTTTTGCATTTCATACAGCTTCTAATTCCAAAATTAGTTCAACATCTAGCAGTGAAAGTAGAAATATATACCACACCTTTCAGAGACATACTTAGAGCTGGTATTGATTTATGCTATATCATGATTTTAGTCTTATAGGATAATCACCCTGTCAAGGCTATATTTATTGTTGTGACTATTAAATCACACAAATTCCTTGGCGATTACACAGAAGTAAAGCATCCACAAACCGCCACAGTGACAGAATCCAGTTTTCCTTCCTAAATAAATTCCATGCAAAGATAGCCATGTCCTACTTTTTCAATGGCATTTCACCTTTTGTTTTGTTTTTTCTTTTTGCATATCTCACAGGAGCATTAAACTCAGTGTTGCAGCCAGCACTTTGCCATAGATTTGAACTCTGGTGGAAAAGCCCCTTGAGGGAGAAGAAGCCCATTGGAGACAAGTGCTAATGGAAGCACAGCACACAAGCGAATGGCCCATCAAATGGGACAACTTAATGTCACGGGAAGAATTTGCAGGGGGGAAAAAGAGAGAGAGAAAGCAGAAATCATCTAATACCTTGATTTAGGTGGATTCCTATAAGAATGAGGATTCTCTCTGGTGCTCAGGGAGCTTATAGTAACACGTGCAGACCCAACTTGCCTGAAAACACTGATGGTGTCTTAGCAGTATGCAAGTGCGAAAATGAGGACTGTGTAGGGAGGGGGTGTAAGCATGGTACCTCATGCTTACATGGGATATGAAGGTGTGCGTGAGGCCCATGCCAGATTCACACTGCATCCAAAAGTGTATCTCACTGCTTGGGGGACTCAAGCCTAGCAGGTGGCCCTACAGACCCTGCAGGTAATTGGCACCTGGAGACAGTCTCCACTGAGGGGACAGGTCTCTGTTGCTTCCACTCAGCACCCTGCTCTACCACACTTATAAAGACCCAGTACCAGTATCTGAGTATTCCGGCTCCCAATAAGAAATTTCTAGGTTGAAGGTTGCTGCCTCTCTCTGATCATTTAAGAAGATTCTGCTTGTTTTATATTTTTAATAAAGGGTCAAAAAGAATTTCAACCAAACTGGCTCAACCTTCCTTTCTGCCTTGCACATTGACTTTTGTCATTAATTTGGAGCAGGTTTTTAGCTTGATTGAAGCCCACGTCCATGACCAAAAGACTTTTTTATGTGCCTCTGATGTTCTTCATTTTTATGAACACCAAATATCTTTCATCTACAACCATGCCTTCGCTGAAGTCTCCTAGCCAATGAGGAGAGAGAGAATAACGAGGAACAGGAACAAAGCACAGGGGTTGCTCGGGACTCTAATTGTTATTGGTTCATTTTGGACTAGTGAGCTGGACCAGGCTCAGTGATGCACTAAGTGTGACTCCCATAGAAATGATAATAAGTGAGTTAAGAAATGTAGATGCCTCCACCGTAACAACATATTAAAACAGTCCTAGAAATGGGGGGGGGGGGAAAGCAAGCAAACAAAAAAACCTCATTGACCCATTATGGATTTTATAAAAGAGAAAATGAGTAGCTGGTACCTCATGCATCCAGCTCCTAATTTAAATGTTTCCTCTCTTTTTTTTCTTTTAAAAAGAAACACAGAATACCTGAACTGTGGAATGCATGCTTTTGTTCTGCCTCTGTAGCACTGATGGAAGTAGCAGACCGAGTTTTCCGTGAAGAGGTGTGCATTTCCCTAAGTGCAGCCATCTTGACAGTAAACTGCTTGTCCCTGAACAGCACCCAGCAGGTCTTCAAGCCCCCCCACCCCCTCCGCATCCCCCATCTGCTCTGCCCAGACATTTCCTCCAGGTCACCTTCCCATTTCCACTTCCCACCTCATCAGCCTTCCCATTCACAGTTTTACAGTGTGCCCTGACTCAAAGGGCTTCTTTCCCCCTCTTAATTATCTAATAGATGCATGACTGAGCTCTGAATAGAAAAGCTCTAAAACAGAGTTCCCTACCAACAGGCCTCACAGAGCTGGTGTCACTTTTTACAAGTATTTTTCTCACCTCTGTATCATTAGGAAACTGCTTAGAACCCATCTCCCTAGTGATGTACTCCTCCCGGATGGGCCCCAAACCCCCTTTAAATCATTGACTTTAGAGACCATGGAAGATGTTTGTCAATTTCCCTTCCTTTCCTGCCTGCCTAATCCCAGATCGGTCTCTGAAATCGGACCCTTTCTTTTTTTCCCTAACCTCAGTTTCCTGTTCTCTGGGGAGTGATACGGTCCTTCCTCTACTTAATAATTTTCCCCTCCGCGGCGAAAAGCAGATTGTGGCGCACTGGCACCCTGTCTCTCTTACTCTCTCTCTCACCTAGTTTTACATTTTCGCCACCTGTTTTTCTTGGTACTCAAGTTTTCCAAGAATTCCATGAAACTTTCACTCAAGCTGTTCAAGTGTGTATTCCTTCAGTCTGCCAAACGGCCCTCTCTAGGTGGCTTTTCCCCAAGTCCCCACGTACTTTTGCTAACAAAACTGCTGAACGGGAGCTAATTTATCACTCTGTTATCACTGTAGTAGAGCAGGAGAGAGCCATTCCCCAGAATGAATTATGGATCCATCCAGTGTCCCGTGCATCCTGTACGTCAAGGTAAGCAAATGCTGTGTTGTGTTAACTGTCAGCCTCGGAAACAGCTGACATTTGTTATTTTAATTAATAGTTTACTTTGCTGAAATAAGCTTCTGTGAGGAGCTATGACTTTTTATTAAATCTTCACTGCAGCATTGTTTTCCCCAGATTGGGAGACAAAAGCTCATTTTCAAAACTGCTTCATCCTGCAAGGTCACAGTCAACAGCTTGTGTGCACATGTCAGGGAAACATCTGCTTCTGTGCCACAGATATAAGTAAAATTTGCTTTATTTTGAAATTTAAATGTACTTTTACTCGGACAAAAATGATGAGTCAGTCATTAAAGAGCCATTAAGTGATGTTGATGAGGAAAGACTTTCAAACCAGTCATTTGGTCTCACCACGGACGTTGGAATTTCCCTGGCCTCAGCATTCCGCTCAGATGTCGCAGGGAACTGTGGTCACTGTCACATCTGGATCTGGACCAACTTGTCTTTTCATTAATGCAGATCATTATTATGTAATTACTCAGCCTGCAATGTAGAGATCATTGATTTCTTTTGCCCAGTAGCAGTATTTTTAAGTCACTGATGACAAAGAGAACTTTCAGGACAATCCAAACTGCAAATTAGCTCCAGTTCAAGAAAGGCAAACGGACTTAAAATGTTCCAGCACTAAATTTAGCCCCGAGATTTTTCTCTTTGCTTGGAATAAATTAAGCAAGGGAAGCTGGTTCCTTCATGTTGTTTTAATTACTTTTCTCAATGCATTTTGCTCATCACATTTTCAAGACAATAACACGTTAGTGCTGTTTCCCCAAATGGACTTGCGTTCAGCCCCAACCTGCCTTCCGGTGTCATGTCCGGACTCTCAGGGGATGAGGCGCTCTCTGAGAACGCCAGTAACTCCTTCGGAAAGAGGTGTCCTCTTGTCTCGTATCCTTTTGATGTTTCTGGGTCTTGTTCTTACGGCCCTCGGAATGGACCTTGGGCCTAGGACTCCCTGGGCTAAAATCAAGGACCGAACAGCCTGTGTTCCTTCTGGGGGCTCTAGGGGAGGATTATTTCCTTGCCCTTTGCATCTTCTAGAAGCTGCTCCCGTCCTCCATTTTCAAAGCCAGCGAAGTGGGACCCCTCCATCATGCTGCCATTTCTCTGGTTCCCTGCAGCCTGAATAGGTTCTCTGTAAAGATTTACAGGATCCCAGGATCCAGGATAATCTTAGCTCAGGGTCCTTAACCGTAACCACATCTGAAAAACCCTTTGCCAGGTAAGGCAACATACTCACAGGTTCCTAGGATTAGAGTGTACACATCTTTGCAGGCTATTCTTCTGTCCACCGAGGGTCTTTTTAGCCTCCACCTAATATTTCTTCCTTCATAGTTGACATAACTCCTCACCTCTACCCACAGCTGAGTGTCGGGCTCAGGGACTCGGAAGCCTCTCTATGTGCTTTGAAGGGGCAAGAGGCGTTGGGAAACACTGAGGCCCTGTAATCTGGTTCCTGGTTGTGAAACTAGCCTCAGGGGGACTTGACTCCAGTCCATGCACATCCCTCAGGCCTCAGTTTTCTTACCTCTAAAATGGAAATCTTTATCCTGAAGCACCAGACTTGCGCTAAAATACGAGGATTCTAGGAAAAGGGTGTGAGAGGCACCCTAATTACCCTAAAGGAAGAGAGTTAGGGAGTGAAGCCAGCTGGCGATGGCTGGACACTGACACTGGCAGAAGGATGCCAGCAATGTATTGCCCCCCCCCTCCCCACCACCCGAGGTACAGAATGAGGGCTTTGTGCTCCAGTTTTCTCCATCCTGTTCTGAGTGGCTCGACCTCCACTCACCCACTCCTGCACTGTAGGTAGGTAAAGAGGCCCCTCCTCCTGCAAGGCTGTTTGCAGTTTCCAGTGGTTATGAGAAGACTTCTAAGAGTGAAGTCCTGTTCGATGGGGCTCATGAGTGAAATTAAAGGACCTCTTCACAGACGCTTCTTGCAAGGGAATAACTCAGAGAAAAGAAGATAGAATAGAGTGTAGGGGGTTCAGCTAGTTAGCCAGTCTCTCTCTCTCCATTTTTGTTTAAAAGAAACAGCAAGGAGAACATAACTAATTCCACGCAGGACTTTTGGATTCATTCCAAAACTCAGTACTACTCTTTCTTTGCTTTGAAACCAGGTGATTTCTCTAAGTCTTATTCCAAGCATACTTTTATCTTTGGGCCTTTTGAAGAAGTTCTTGGCCATGAAATTTGGTGAGGGCAATGCACCAGCATCGCTGTAACTGCACGTTGTTGGATCTCCTGGGGGGAGGCAAGACCTGAAGCTCTCACAAGCCCTTCCTACCAGCATCTGTCTCTGCAGGTTATGTTCCCGGATCCCTGAGTTCCCGGATCCCTGAGTGTGTGAGGATGTTGAGGAAGTAAGTTCTGGAAGAAAAAGAAAAGCCTGCTTTTCTCCCTGATCTCTGAGAGGTTTTGCACATATTTTCTGTGTCTTAGGGACTTGTAATTTTTAGTGTCAGGCTTCATTTCAGAAGGCATTGGGGTGGGCTCTGTGATGGTTTATTTGTGCGGAAGAGGGAGGTTATTGGTTTTTCCTCATTTATATGTAGGTCCCCGCACAGAAAAATATTTTTAGAAACATTTTCACTTCTCTTCATATTTTCCACCCAGTTACAATGTATTTGCTCGCGTTGGGGGCCCGCTGCCTGTCTGTATCCCTGTGGTGTGCCAAGTTAGACAGGAAATATTTAAACAACAGGAAGCTTCCGGGTTCCCTATCACAAGGTCAAGTTCAAAGGTCTCATGAGATTGATAACGGAGGGGTCCGAGCCCCTTTCCCGGGTGCTGAGGCTGCACAGGGAGGCTGAGGCCCTTATTCCTTTCTGCAGTCTCTTGCCCGCGCACACTCCTGGGTGAACCGCACTGTTGACAGGTCTGATTTTCTCTCTGCTGCAGTCAGCTCTATTATCCTGCCTCAGGCTTGAACCTGCAGCAGCGGAAGCTTGTATTTTCTCTGCCTGAGGCCTTAACCTGCTGCTCTTCCCTTCATCCTCTATTTGTTCCTTCCAAGCGCCACCTGTTTGTCTCCTCTGGCAGGGTAAGAAGGCATTCCCGCATCTCCGCATTCCACCCCTGGTATGGAAAACAATCCCAGGGGGCCCTCTTCCACCTCCCGTGTGAGCTCGAATCTGCCCCCACAGCTGTTGAGTCGAGTTTTCTTCAGGCACATGAATTCCAAAGTCGATTTCCATTTGTTCTAAGAGAGAACAGACCTCACTGCAAGGCGTCCGACAGCACATGAGCACTCTCTACACACTTAAAAGAAAAATTAACAAACAGAAATGGTGATGTGCCCAACACCAATGACACCGAGAGCCAAAGGCTGTCGTAACATCTCTTTTTAAGTAGAGACTTGAAGCACGTCTCTTATTGAGGCCAGCAGATGCCATCCTGCCGCCTTCTAAAAGCGCGGCTTGTTGTAACATTGTGCCTGAAATCTGGTAGCCCTAGCTACGTGAGGTTATGGAGCCCTTGAATGTAGACAGTCCAAGTTTAGATGTGCCCTCATTGTGAAAAACAGCCCAGATTTTGAAGACTTGCTGTGGAAAAAAAGATGAATGCGAACTATCTAATTGATCATTCTTTTACATTGATTACATGTGAAATGAAAACATTTTGGATATATTGAGTTAAATAGAATGTGTTACCTAAAATTAATTTCACTGGTTTCTTTTTACTTTTTACAGCACGGATAACAGAGAATTTAAAATTACATGGCTTCTACTACAATTCTATTGGACATAGCTGTTCTAGAACTTGGTTAAAGAATGACACGAGATTTTTGTTTTTCTACCACCCTGATACACTGAAATTGAGGAATATATTATTCTTTAGTTTCTATTCAAGATATTTGACATGACACTGGGCCACTAGAAGCAGTTTATATAAAAGTTAGACATGCTATTTTTAATGAACTTAGTTCATCCTTTTTTTGAAAGGTTGCTTTCCATTTTCATAGACTGATTTTTTTTTTCTTTATAAAGCCTGGTTTCTTACCTTTATACACTGCCTTTCCATCCAACAAGCTCAATCTATTTTGAGATAATTTAACATTTATGAAGTGCTCCTAGTTTGTACAAGAACTTATAAATTAATATACCCCCTGCCCTCAAGGAGAACATACCTCTAATGAACAAAAACTGGCAAAGTCAAACTTCCTCTTTTTATAGAATTTTAATAGACTAAGTTTTAAGTATTAAAAAGAAGAAAGGAGTGTGGTATAGATTATATTTTCATCATGTTTTGTGTATATTTGGAGGAGTGATTTTTATAACAAAGTTTAACCAAAAGGAATACTATGGCTTCACTGCTAAGGATTCAACTCCGTTGACACAAATCACAGATTTGTGAAGCTCCAAAAGATACTTTCCAGGATTTGAAAAAGACTAATGATGAGTATTTATGTAGCACTTACTATGTACTGCTAAATGATTTGCATATGAGAGTTCATATAATACTCAAAGTAATCCTATGATGCAGGGACAGTATTTATGCTTATGTCACAGATGGGGAAATTGAGGCATAGAGAGGTTGAGTAAACAGTCCAAGGTCACACAGCTAATGACCATGTAAGGAGCCCTAATCAAGCCTCCTGGCTGCAAAGACTAGTTTTTAACCCTGTGCTGCACCGTCATTGCCATGAAATAGACAATTCATGGTAACAGCTCCATCCTGGTTTTGTCTGCTAACCTTTGAAGTCCACCTGAAATCGTAGGAACTGTCTCTCCAAATGTTGCTTTCTCCCCTTGATTTTATCCCATTCCATCTTTTACCAAAAATTACTACGTAACAAAATTATTCACCTTCGTTTCACCCTGTTTTCCTTTGTATTAGTACAAACTAACTCTAAAATAACTAAAACACAAGACACAGTGGTACAGAGATGTGGCCTGGATGGTCCATCAAGCATCTCCAATTTTCCATTGGTACTTTCTTGCAGTTCTTAAGTGAACACAGGCCAAATCTTACCCTCGTTCATGGTTTCTACAGAAAATCCATTAGCATATATGAAAAGAGAATGTGGCTTTTAATGATCTTAATGGAAACTAGAAATATGTCATTTTCCTGATAAGTTGTCATTTTGGATTTTCATCTTTCTGGCACCAGAATACGAGCATGTAAATCTATGAACTACTGCCTGTCGTTCAAGAAACTAATGTGACGTTCCTGGGTTTTGCAGGCTGTTCCCACACCTGATTTTTGTACTACACGCTGTTTGGAGTTCAATTTTCCCCTCTGGTTTTTTGTTCTTAAAAGCCAATTTCCAATGTCAGTTCGTAATGATTCTTGTAACTCTCAACACAAAAGCACATTATTTATAGATTAGACTCCCTGGTTGATCCAGAGATTCTTTCCAAACAAGTCTCTGAACTACCTTTTGAAATCTTTAATAGTATTCCTAGAACCTTCTGACATTATGCTTAATTAAGGTTTACATGTTAATATTGAACAATACAATGAGGATGGCATAATAACACACATAAAAAAAGATAGAACCAAGGTAATTAGCAGTGATGATACTTGTTCACTGAATTGTATCATTGCACATATGTATCCTTGCCAATTTATAATTTTTTCAAGTTATTAATTATAGCTTCTGAAGCAGTATCTTTAAAATACCTCAGGAACCATCTCCTAACCGTCCTTAGATTTAATAAAAAGCTTGTGATTATTGCCTCAAATAGCAGCAGACATGCCTCCCAACCTTAGAGAATTCAGTTAATCTCTGATTTCTTGTCTATGAACAAGCAACTACTATTTCTCACATTTTTCCGGAAGTTCATTACCAACAATATAACTTTGCTTTGTTTACATATTCCTTACAACTGAAATGGAGTTTTTCTTTGTCTGTAGATTACTTTTTTTTTTAAGAAAACAATACCAATATCTTTTATGGTAAAAAAATTTTTTAAACCTAACAGATATATTAAAATAGGAAAGTTGTTTTAAAATGGGCTAACAAGTAGGGAAAAAAATCCATGGTATGTGAGAGACATAAAAATTACTTTACACATGTCCTTCAAAAAAGTTTAATACATAGTCAGGTCACATTACTGCACATCAAATTCTCTAGGTCTCCGGCTGCCAGTAGCAATTATCTGTAAGAGAACATGTTTTCCCCGGTGACTTGCTATCGGGAATTTTTGAGTATACCTAAGCATAGCCTTGAGCAAAACTCCTACGGGGCATATTTGGAATACAGGATTTCATTTGGATGCAATATCAAGGTTTCAGTGCAATATGTCTGTCTATATATTTTTACATCTGTTTTAACATATTGATGTGTTTATCTGTTGGCTTTAATTACATGATATAAGTATATATAAATGTAAATAGTACTCCTGAGTTTCCACTCAACTTTTTCCATGAGGTATACAAATATATTTCCCTGGATGCCTGGATGATTTTACATTACAATGATGTCTCTTGAATTTGTATGATTACTTTGCTAAAAAGGTGTTGAATATTTGCAGATTGCTGAGGCAACAGGTCTCATTCTATCTGACCAGGTCACGTTTCATTCGTTTCCAATGTTCAGTGGGTTCTCGGCTAGTAAAATCCTTTGTGTCCATCCAAAATTTGTTCCAATTAATGATGATGTCACCTTTTAAATGCAGTTAAAATATGAGACTGATTTTTTCAGTAATAAGTTGGTGTGCCATTTTGCAGAGCTTCGGAGAACTGAAAAAAATAAATGTTTTCAATTGATAATCATTAGGATTCATAAAGCAAGTACAAATACTCTAAGGTTTGAAGTAACACAGCTGTCTGGGAGTCTCAGGCATTGATCGTGCATGCTATGGCTTTGATCAGCATGCTCCCATGATGAGATAGTAGTTCCCAGAAATATCTTTTTCTAACATGTAGATGAAAGTCAGATGTTTGGGTGCCTATTGGGTTAGGATTTAGACAAGAATAAATGGTGTCAACAGGGGATCTAAAGAGGCAGGGCAAAAAAAAAGGCTTTGTTTAAAATTAACTTCAATGATCAGCCTACCTCTTAGCAAACTTTTGAGTAGTGAGTAACAGGCTCTTCTCTAATTTGAGGCATTGAGCTAGCCAAAATGTAATCATTGATTTTCATATCTGTATTCACCATGAGAATCTGAGCCCTTCCCCTTGGAGTCCCTGGCTCACTCAGGATCACTCAGGATGGCCTAAAGAGACCACAATCCCACAAGACCAGTGGAAGCTATGTTGTCTGTTGAGTTAGCAAGGCATCTCATTTGTAAATGGATCACTGTTGGGTCCCTGACATTGGTGAGTGTGGACTTGCTTAGGTGGGCAGGCAGAGTGGACAGTGTGGCTCTAATATTTGGTGATGGGAAATTTAAAAGGGATCTAACCCTAGCCAGTTTGGTGCAGTGGATAGAGCATCAGCCCAAGGACTGAAGGGCCACGGGTTCAATTCCGGTCAAGGTCATGCACCTGGGTTGCAGGCTCAATCTGAGGCCCTGTTCGATTGCTGCATGCAGGAGGCAACCAATCAATGTTCCTCTCTCTTTCTCTTTCTGTCTCTCCCCTTCCCTTTCACTCTCTCTAAAAATCAATGGAAAATTATCCTTGGGTGAGGATTAACAATAAATAAATAAATAAAAATAGTCTACCTGATCAACTCTTCATCATGGGGACTTTCTTGGGAGATTTATGAAGGGTGAGAATCTGGCAGCTATGTTTATAGGTAACCTGGGTTTTATCAAGAATATAGCATCTGAAGGCTTCAGGTGATTTCTTCTCTAAAAATAAAATTTAGAGCACAAATGTTTCCTGCAAGTCCACATAAGTTGGGGAAAGCTGGAGAACACCCGTTTTTACTCATACGTTATGTTTAATGTTTGCTAAGACCATATAAACCATTCAATATTTTTATTGAGCCATATGCACTTTTATTACTGCAAAAGACAACACTGCTATGGTCATGATAAATAAAATTATTTGCAGGCCTTCCCAACCCAGGCAATCCAGTGGTACTGCATTTTCACTTCTGTGGCCACAAAATGTAAATGAAGTTGAAGCAGCAGAAATTTTCCTCTTTTCTACTTATAGTCATTTTCGCAGAATCATGAATGCCTTTCTTCCTCCTTCCTGGATCTCTCCAAATAGATCCCATTTATCTGATTGGATTTCTGTCCCATCTTTCTACATATTACAGCTAATTAGTACCCCCTGATGAGAAACAGTCCACTGATGGAAAAAGCAGTTAGATAAGATCTGCATTAACAAATGTAGTTCATTTAATATCATTTGTGCTGCTGCATTATTAATAATACATAATTACCCTGCACAGTCTGGAAGGGAAGAATAAAACTGTTCTTTAATTTCTTGGCCTTTGCAGAGAAACAGTATATTAGAGAGAATAAAACAGTATTGGACTATTGGTTGCCATCCATCATCGAGCTTTATGTGTCACACAATTTTATTAACTTTGGGTCTAGCTAAAATTTCTATATTTCAACACAATAGCAGATTACCCAGGGACAACTGTTTGGTGGAATTTTGAATGTCCAACTTCTTGTTTCAGAATGTTAAATTGGGACGCCCAACCAGTGGCTCTCAGAAAGTTGAGATTTTCCAGCCTGTTATTGAGAGAATTTCACTGCAGTAATTAACAAACATCATTGTGAGCAACCACTAAGGCTCACGAAATTTGATTTAACACAGTAGAGGGTCCTGACTTTATTCTTCCAATTCTCCAGAATCAGAGCGTGCTGATTAGAAAGGGTTCTGGCATAAAGCCTGCATTAAAATAATAAAACAAGCAGTGGTGACAGCCTCCGAAGAAGCATGGCCAGCATTGATTGAATGCCAAGTTTTATACTAAACCTTTTATATGTATTAATTCTCATAACAACCCTATGTCGGGGTTACTATTTTTATGGTGGAGGTCATTCAAATCTGGCAAGACCTCACACCATCTTGAAAGAAAAATCTCCAGAACAGAGGCCATGCATTTTTATTTTGTTGTATTTTATTTTATTTTTATCTGTTGCATCCTACTTTGTGAAACCAAATCTCTTGAACACAGTTTGCCAGATGGGGCAGTGTAAATGCATGTGGAGCCACTGTAAGGGTGTTTGTTTGCACAGGTGAGGCAGGCCAGGGATGCAGGCCTGGCTGCTGGCTCAGGAAACCATGGATCCTCTTATCCCAGGAAGGAGGGAATCGGGAAATGGCAGACACAGGGCTGCACATTTGAGGCATGTTTATTTTCTCCAGTTAAAACTGCCTGTAAACCATTCTATTTCATTCATCAGCCCACTCATTCATTCATGAAATATTTCCCGAACCCCTACTACACCAGACATTTGAAAGGGGAACATTTCTCAAAAGAGGAGTTTGAAATAGTAAAGGGGAAATAAGGGCACTTTTCTCATTATCAGAGAGAGCACATGCTTATTGCAGAAAATGGACACAAAAATAAATTATTATAATTCAATGTGTTCTGGGAACAATGTAGGCACAAGGAGGGAATGCTCAGCTTGGCTCACGTGAGACAGAGAAGGTCTGACAAAGAGACAATGAGCGCATTCTTGCAGAATGAATGCTAGACTGGAGAAACTTGTTTTCCCTCTTCGTAATAGTATTATTATCATTTTTTAAAATAAGTTACAAATACTATGCCAACTAATAGTTGAATGCATGAAAATTCTGTTGCTTATTATAACAAGGCATCTTTCTTCTGAGGATCATGGCTATCTATCAACTTTTCAATATCCCTTTGAAATGCTTTTAAACAAGAAGCATGCAGGAACAGTTAGTCTGTATGCCAATAATCCTGACAAAGAGAGAAGAGAGATGTGCAGGATGTGGATTGGCAATAGGATTTACAACATAACTAGTACAATATTTGTGTGATACCTTTATGCACAGTAAATGTTTTCCCAGCAGATTCACAGATGCTCACAATTTTGAAATACAAATTATTGTTTTGCCTCTCCAAAGATTTTATTGTCTACAAGATGCAAGACAGAATAGAAGTCCTCTGGAAGTTGAGATAACATCTGTACCATGATAACAATTAGTTCAGGTCTTAGTGAATCAAAGTCATTTTATCCATCTGTGATTTCTTGTGTCATTCACTTCCCCAGCTACAAGGTGTGCACTCGGTTCTGCATTTCAGACTGCAGTCACTGCTACAATCTCCCTTGGGCATTGTTAAGAAACAGCCATAGTTTGGTGAAGACTGCCAAGCCGTCACTAAAAAAATGCTTCCTCCTGGTCAGGAAGAGAGATGATTCTCTCAGCCTTCCCTGAAGTTACTAAGGGCATGTGACTAAATGCTAACCAAAGAGATGTGAGCAGCACAATGTGCTTCCCTGCAAGGCCCAGCCCATAAAAACCCCCCACAGGGCATGATCCATTCCCTTTCCTTGTCTTCTACCTAGATGTAAAGCAGAGGCTCAATATGGAAGGAGCCTGGGCCCCAGTCACTGAAGAAACTAAACAAGTTCAGGAGAGCACCAAACCAAGAGCACCTATTTTTCTTTACATTTTATTTGTTTAAATTTATTTTTATTGTTGAAAGTATTACATATGTTCCTCTTTTTCCTCCATTGACCCCCTCCACCCTACTCCTGCCCCCTCCTCAGGCCTTCACTGCACTATTCCCTGTGTCCATGGGTTATGCTTGCATAAACAAGAAATCACTCTCTATTGTGAAATTTGAACTTGCTGTTTGCTTTGGCAGTTGGCTTACCCTAAATCACATAAGCTCTTCACTGGAATTATCAACATAAGTAGGCTATGAGGGCTTGTAGGGCAGAAGATTTCTAAGAACTTTGCACGGAACACTTTTACCATAATGCAGACGGGAGGCTGGGGTTGGTGACATTAATTCATTAATTCCCACTATCATACAGTGGGAGTAGTGTGGCATGGATCACCACTCTCATGCAGGATGACTAGAGCTTTCTCAATTTAAAGGTTGCTTTTTAAAAATTTATTGGGGTTTTTTTTAGAGAAAGAGAGGAAGGCAGAGAGAGAGAGAAAGAGGAGAAACATTGGTTTGTTGTTCCACTTACTTGTGCCTTCATTAGTTGATTCTTATATGTGCCCTGACTGGGGATCAAATCTGCAACCTTGACTTATCAGGATAATGCTCTAACCAACTGAGCTACCCAGCCAGAGCCTAAATGCCACTTTTTTTTTTGCCAGCCTTCCCTAATCCCATGTTCAAGTTGTGTCTCCTGTTATATGCTTCCTTAGAATACTGTTGTTTTTCTCCATTGCACTTTATACACATAATTTAAAAAATTGTTTTTATGTTGCTGTTGAATAACTGTGTTCTTCCCTATGCTATAAACCTTCCTGAGGACCGGGACTACTTAATTCTTTATCACATATGTCCCTTGCCAAGAATTGTGTCTGATATATTGTTGGTGCTTATCAAATATCCATTCACTGGCTAGTGCTCACCTTTTCGTTATTTATTCCAGTTTAGTCTTTCACTCTCCCAACAAACAAAAGATTTCCATTTTAGGAGATTACATTCAGTGACCTATAAAGCCGTCTCTAGTTATAAGAGATTATGATATTAAGTCTTCGTTCCAGATTAACACCCACTCATAGACCCATAGAAAACAAATACATACTAGTATACATAAACTACCACCACCACAGATACACACTGATATTCTAGAAAAAAAATTATTCTAGACCTCACCCACAGCCAACCTCCTATCACTGGACAGACACAGACATGGATCCAAAGGCACATGCAAAACAACCACAGATACCCCAAGACATGAACACACCTCCAAGGACACACCCCTTCACTACTGACATGTTTAGATAGCTGCACAAATCATTCAAAACCTATAAAATATGGTGCCATTTATTCTATGCTTTCTTCCCTCATCCAATAAAAGAAAAGTGCAAAAAATAACATTCTCACCTCTACCATCTATTATGCTTTTGGAGCTGCTTTCCTTAAATCAGTGTCCTCAGTGGGAAGAAGCACATGAGGCATGGAGGGGAACAAATGTCTCTCCCACAGGCTTCCATTATTCTGTCATTTACATTGCAAATGTCATCAAAAATGCAAATATACGTGACATTTCTAATTGTTTCTAGATCTTATGCTACAATAAACATTGGCTTGGTTAAATCATATTTCCAAGAATAAAAGAGCTGAAGGTTTTGTTGTTGCTATTCTCTATATTTAGAAGTGCTTAGTGAATACTATAATAATATTGTTTTTAAAAGTTACCCATCCAAACTAATAATATTCAACACTCAAGTGATATAATATTTGGGGTTAAAGAATGTGATAGATAATGTCACAAGTGAATTGGTGATATGTGAGAATTATCCATAAATATTTAGCCCTATGCTGGGGAAGGAAGGAATAGGAAGATTTAAAGGATATCAATAATATTAAACAAGTAATGTGGAGGTACCCTTCAGGAGACCTCAGGCTAAACAATGCGTTCTGGTTTCCTCTTTTCATTTGGAAGTTTACAGACACGGCCTCTGCACTTCCAAGTAGAAATTATTGCTCCCTTCACATCTCTGATTAGCCCCTGATGCCCAGTCTACAGACAGAACACTATTTAAGACGGTGTGGTCAATCACTTTCAGATGCTGAGTAGGCAGCTCTTGGCAACATAAGGAGGACCAGCAGTGCCTGGTCTTTTGCCCCAGACATAGGCTCTTTCTTTTTCCAATGAGTCTCATTCATGCATATCATTAAGTTGCTAGGATGTAGGCCCAAGGCATCCTGAACAGGACATGAATCATATTGTTGTTCTTTTCACCATCATTGCAAATTAACACACACATCCACACTTTTTTATGTAGCAAGACCAGGCTACAATGAGCATCGAGGGTGGCATTCAGGCAGGTGGCATATGGGAGACAGATGGTGATCCTACCCTTTGGGTGGTTAGACTTGGTCTATACAAATGACTCTACTTATTTGAGCATCAAGTTTTAGAGCCACTTTCTCCCCATCTTTTGTGTTTCTCCATTACTACTCAGCAATCTTGTTTGCTTAAAATTGTGCCCTCCAGTGGACCTGGAAAATACATATTTGGAGCAATGGTAAGTTATCTGCAAGATGAAGTTATCTGCAAACACTCAAGGAAAAAACAGCTCTTTACTGACAGGGCTTTTATGAGGATCTGATGAAAGCTACAGATCCTCTCCAGGAAAAAGATGCACATATCCACACACAAGCATAATTTTGCATTAAGTTGCAGAGTGTTCTTTATATTCTTCCTCTCATAGATTCCAGAACACACATCACTGGAATCTCTGTCTACCCACTGCAATAGTTAGGTTCACCACTACACCAGGTGGAAAGAGCATGGACCTTGGAGTTAGAGTCCCAGATCTACAGCTTACTGACTCCATGAAATTAACTAAGGTGTTTAAATGTTCCAACACCTCATTCTTTCCTTCTATAAATAAAGATAACAATAATACCACCACATAGAGCTATTGTGAGTTCTATGAGAATGGCTTTTTCACCACTATATCCCTGGTACCACATGAGATATATAAGAGGCTCAATGAGTGATCCTGACTGAATGAATATATATAAATCCCAAGTATAGTGCATGACATTGACAAGGTACTCACTTAATATTATTTTCCATTTCTTTACTGCAGACACAGGGAATAAATCCTGAACCCAGATGTTTTGTGATTATATAACTCATCATTCTCCTTGGTCAGCCACTCTAGGGCACATTTCCCCAGTGGTGATCTAGCAGCTAAAAAGAAGGTGTCAGAGGAATTCTTAAATGACATCATTGTTAATTGCACCAAGATATTTTAAAAAATACTTTCATATAATATTTTCATCTCCCATATACCCCATTATTTTGTGAATTCCCCTCATTAAATTAATACTTACCCATTCGAGGGTCATCATTTCAAAACTGATTTATGTTTTGAGTCAATGGGCTAAAAGTAGACTTGAGAATCAAATTTATATGGAGAGAAAAAAGAATCCTGATTTTATTAAGTTTTCATTAACAAACAAACAGAATCAGACATAAGCAACTTGATAAGAGTTTTACTCAAGGGAAGTACCTTCCAGAAATTGAAGAAGGGAGATTATCCCCTTTGGGCAGGGTTGAAGGGAACAGGAGACAGGAAGTAGAAGCTAGCCATGGGGAAGGCATGACTGAAGGCTGACATTTGGGAGGGGAGTGGCATTACACTAGATTGTGGGGGAAGCTAAATGCAGGCAGAGGAGGGACTTTTGTCCCATTCTCAAAAACTGCCCCAGCCACCCACTAGGACAACTGCCGCATGGTAGACAGGGAATGAATCTGAGTTGACACTCCTGGCTGCCTGGGCTCTCCTGTGGCCTGGGAACAACAAAACAAATAATGACTCTGATAAGGATCTATTTTTTGACAAACTGTATTCTTATTCCTTTACATATTAAATCATTCCATTTTCACAAGAAACCTATGACGGAGTTATTCCGCTCTTTGTTTCACATATGGGAATACTTAACCAGAGAGAGTTTAAATAACTTGCCACATCCTATTGTCTAGTTTTCTACTAGCTAATACTTTACCAACCATGTACACTGTGCTTACCAATCACAATTCTAAGCACTTTACATATATCAACTCACATAACCCTCACAAGGATCGTACCTAGAAGACAGGCATAATTTTTAACCCCATTTTATAGATGAGCAAATGAAGTAGCTTGTCTGAGGTCACACAGCTGTAAGTGGTAGTGTTGGACATCAGACCCAGAGTCCATGCCCTTAATCAGAAGTTTCTTCAGTTTCCCTGGTAGGGAATCTAGAACTTGGCAGAAAATCTCAGTTGGGATTGAGCAAAAGGTATACAGGGACCCTGTGGTCAAAGGGTACAGAGGTAACCTCTGAAACTGAGACCCAATGGGAGTCAGAGCTAAATTGTACAAGGCCCACAGAACCAGGATGGAACAAAGTGGGTCCAAGTTGGCAAAGGAAGTAACCGAGCTCTCAGAAAGATTTAACTCTGAAGGAGACTGGACATTGAGTGGCATCAGCCATAAACATCAGTGTGGACAACAGCAGAGGGCGGGACTAGGACTACTACACCACAGCTGACAGCACCACGGCACACTCAATGAATCGAGCACCCACCACCACCACCACCACCACCACAGTGGAGACCAGCCCAAGGACTAGCATAAGGTTGCAGAGTCCACATGCCCACCCAACCCCCCACCCACCAGCAGCCCATGTCCACAAGGTCACTTAAGCTACCCAGGTGCCATCTGGAAGAAGAGCCGGGGAGGAAATCAAATCCAAAAAGTTTACCCCCTCTAGGCTGAGTTCAAAACAAAACTATTTAAATTCATAAACTCTGAGATATGTTGGCCTGGAAAGTTTAAAATAAAGCTATTTTTACCTGCAACACACTGGGGTGGGAGGCTCGCAAGGAAGATTAGATCAGCTATTAGAAATAACCTACATTTCTTTTGAACATCTGAGTGTTGTGTGAATACACGTGCGCTTACAACTCCAAAGGACTCCAAGAGTCTAGCTAATGAAACACCTGCAGTATATTTATTAACAATCAGGATGAGGAAATGGACAACATACTGATCAAATTTGTGGTTGATGCAAAGCTGAGAATTATAGTGAATGCATTAGGTGGCAGAATTAGGATCTGCAAAACTAGCCACTGGCTGGCCCAGTAAGACATGTCTAGCCAGAACAGATCCAATCTGGATAAAATTAATTAAACTAAGGCTCAGAGAAGTAATTGTATAAAAACACTGGCTGAATAAGTGTCACAATATTTTAACTTTTACTCTATAGAAGATGTATTAGATTATGAAGTCCAAAGGAAAAAGAGCAATAACCATTCTTGAGTGCTTACTATGTGTCAGGAATATATACCAGCTTACATAATCCTATGAAGTATATTTCTATTCAATCACATAAAGAAATTGGGGTTCAAAGCTCAAAGCCACACAACTGGTAAGTAGCAGAACCACTGATCAAAGTCATGTCTGTCTGAATATGTTAAACTGCCTCCCCAACATATGGCAATCAACACAAGGGGAAACAATTCTAGCATTCAGAACCTTCCTCTGAAATTTAGCTTGTCTCCCAATATTGCAGACAGTGTGGCCAACTCCAGGGTGGGATGTGGAGATATAGGAAATCAGATGCCATCAGTAAGACTCTTCCTTAATTCTAAGTTTTTATAATTCCATCTCTGGAAAGTGGCGGAAGCATGGTCCCTGTATTAGATAGTTTTTCCCACAGTAAAGTACAATCTCAAATCTTAGTGCCTCACAACAACAAACCTTTCTTTTTAACTCATGACCATTTGTGGCTGGGTGTCAAGTCAGAGTCCAGTCAGCCTCACTTTGCTGTTCATTCTGGGACACAGGTTCAGGAAGCAGCCACTAGTGGGGTGTGTTGTTCACATACAAGGGCAGAAGCTCACAAGCACAAGTGAAGCCTCTGTTCAGATGTGAACATCTTCGTCTTGCTCACATTCTGCTCTCTGCTCCAGCAGATTCTGTGCCTGCTCACTAGTCTACGTTTGAACTTCATTAGATCTCAACCATTCATTCCCCATCAGATCTCAACCATTCATTCCCCTGTTAGGGAAGAGAATCAGTTCTTAAGAATTCTCTATTGAGAGTCTGTTTCCTTTCACGTTTTGCTTGTTCATTTTGTTTTGCTTTTGCTTTACCTTTGAAAGAAACTATCAGAGGCAATGGCAACCCCAGATCAATCCAAAATAAAGGGGTGAGTGGAATGAGGTCAATGGAAATACTCCAAATCTTCCCATAGCTTCTATGCTACGATGAAAAGGTGTAGACAGTTATGTGATTGCACCTTTAGCCATGGAAGCTTATTATTTATTTCTTTAAATGTTGGATACTTTCCTCACATATAAGCCTCAGGATACATTTACAAGCACTGTTGAAACAAACAAACAAAAACAAAAAAAGATTGAGAAAGCTGTTATCTATTTATTCCAGGGCAGATTTACTTCATTTATTTATTTGTTTATTTATTTATTTGTTTGATTTATACAGCTGGGTCCAGCTCAAGCCCCTGGGCATGCTCACATCAATTAAAACCACAGATAGAAGCAGAATGCTGAATACAAACAAAATCAACAATTAATGGACTGTCCCCAACTGTAAAGCACTTCAGCAGAACCTTCAAATCATTTCTCCTCACTAACCCCCTGGGGCAGAAGACTGGGTTAACAGATGGTTAAACAATGTTAAGAAAAGAGAATACAACATTAAGACTATAGATGGAGAATGAAAGAAAGACAGTGTGTGAAATCCAGTGCATAATTCATCAGTAGAACTATAGGTTAAATTGGTGAACTTGGGGCTGGAGTTGGGTATAGCAGTAATCTAGCGGAAGTGAGACGACCCCACAGTTCTATTGATGAAGGGAGAAGAGGCTGAGAATGCCTGTGTAAGAATCAGACGTTAAGTAAAACAATGTACATAGTAACACCCCATTATCTGGACTTAATGGGAATCTGGCCAAAGTAAGTAATCTGGTCTGGATTATTATGTCACTATAGATACAGTCAAGTTTTTGACTAAGCCACAACTTGGCTTTCCTTAGTCACAAGCTACTGCACCTGAGCAACCCTGTAGCTGCTATACACTAGAGTGTTATCCTGAAATGACGAGTAGGATAAGACAGACAATTTTGATCTTTGGTAGTGTGTATTAGTGAAAGTTTGTAATATGAGATTAAGAAAAATCCAACTTTTGTTATTGTTGTTGAATATGTTATATAGTAAATACAAAAATCTTAAGTAATGGGTTGATAAATTTTTACTTATACGTCATGTAGTTACCACCAAGATGAAAACATAGAACATTTCCAGGATTAACCAAAGCCTCCCTCATGCCCCTTCACAGTCAATATTCCACCCCTAGACACAATTACTATTCTGATCTTTGTCACCGTAAGTAAGTCTCGCCCATTCTTAAACTTCATAAAAATCATACACAGTATGTATTTTTTTGTATCTGACTTCTTTTACTCAACATTATATTTGTATCACTTATTCACTTTGTTGCAGGTAGCAATAGTGCATATTTGCATTGCTATGTAGTATTCTATTATATTAATACTAGAGGCCTGGTGCATGAAATTCAGCCCAGCCTGTGCCCTCTCATAGTCTGGGAGCCCTGCAATGGATCGCCCCAAAGAGGTAGGCCCCGCCCACCTGGCTGGGGCTCCATGATGCATCATCCCGCAGAGGGAGGCTCCGCCCACCCTCCACTGCCTGCTGGTCGGTGGCCTGGGCCTCCCTCTTTGGGGCAATCATAGAGCCCCCCTACCCCCCAATTGATTGATTGCCCTGCCGGCCTGTGGCCTGGGCCTCCCTCCGCAGGGCGATCATGAGGAGATGGCCAGGCCCCCCAACCAATCGCATCACACCCGCCTTGGCTGGCCTGGCACCAGTGGGTGTCATAGTGTGGTCATCTGAAAGGTGGTCCAGACGGTCGTTCTGCTGTTCAGTCATTTGGTCAATTTGCATATTATGCTTTTATTATAGATATTACAATTTCTTTATCCATTCAATTGTAAGTAGATTTTTGGGGTTGTTTCTTGTTTTGATGATGATGAATTATAGAGCTGCTATGAATGGTATATATAGTACATTACAGTTCATGTACTATAATACAGTATAATTTTGGGGCATTTAACTAAGAATGGAATTGTTGAGTCATAAGATAGGTATATAGTTAGCTTCAATATATATTGCCAACATTTTTTCTCACATTGTAAATG
Organism: Myotis lucifugus; assembly: GCF_000147115.1. NCBI lineage: Eukaryota > Metazoa > Chordata > Mammalia > Chiroptera > Vespertilionidae > Myotis > Myotis lucifugus. The sequence goes on from NW_005871073.1 coordinate 9,195,225, forward strand.
ACCAATTTACAGTCCTATTAAAATATAGCCCAGCCTGTGTGACTCAGTGGTTGAGTGTCCACCTACGAATTGGTAGGTCATGGTTCAATTTTGTTCAAGTCACATCCCCGTGTTGAGGGCTCCATCCCCAGTAGGGGGCATGCAGGAGGCAGCCAATCAGTGATTCTCTCTCATTGATGTTTCTATCTCTCTCTCCCTCTCCCTACTTCTCTGAAATCAATACAAAAAACAAAAACATATTTACAAAAATGAATGTTCCAGTTGCCCCATATCCTTGTTATCACTTGCTATTGTCAGTTTGTTTAACTGTAGCAACTGTGGTATGCAGTGGCATTTCATTGTGGTTTTGATTTGCACTTTGCAGATGATATTGCCCAACTTTCTATAGCCCTATTGCCTTTGTGATATTCTCATTTGTGAAATGCTTATTTGTGTGTTTTCACGCAGCCCTTCTTTAGGTTGTCTGTACCATTTTAAAAAAAAATGGAATATGTAAGATTTTACTTGTATCATGGTTACAAGTTCTAGTTGAATACATATATTGTCAATTAATTCTTTTTGAGGCTTGCAATTTTATTCTTTTAATGGTGTTTTTTTTCTTTTTTTAAAATATATTTATTTCAGAGATGAAGGGAGAAGGAGAGAGAGATAGAAACATCAATGAGAGAAAATCATTAATTGGCTGCTGCCTACAAGCCCCACACTGGGGATCGAGTCTGCAACCCGGGCATGTGCCCTGACCGAGAATTGAACCATGACCTCCTGGTTCATAGGTCGATGCTCAACCACTGAGCCATGCTGGCTGGGCTTAATGGTGTGTGTTTTTTTATTAAAGGAGTTTACAATATTATTGAAGTCCAATTTATCAATCTTTTATTTTTATGGTGAGTATATTTTTGTGTCCGCTTTAAGAAATAATTGCCTATCCCAAGATTGTGAGATTCTACTGTGTCTTCTTCTGGAAACTTTATTACTTTACCTGTTACATTTAGGTTTATCCATCTCACACACAAAAATATTTGTGTGTGTCCATTTAGATATCCCACTAGGGGCCCAGGGCACAAATTTGTGCACCTTTAAAGGAACTGTGGGCTGCGAGGCTGCGGTAGGCACAGGGGCTGGTCTCGGCCCATCCTCCATGCCTCTGCCCAGCCCCTCCTGCTGCCTACCCCCCCCCCCAGTCACCTGTCTGCCAGCAGCTCCGCTCCTGCTGCCACCACTCCCACGTGCTGATGGCGCTGGCCCTGCTCACACCTGCTGAAGGTGCAAAGCAATTGGGGCCGGCATCAGCAGCAAGTGCGAGCGGCAGCTGCTGCCCCTATCACCCCACTTACACCTGCTGATGGCACCAAGCGATTGGGACTGGCTCCGGGCACGCAGCAGCAGGTGTGAGTGGGGCCG
>NW_005871073.1:9196970-9209741 GCF_000147115.1 Myotis lucifugus
GGTGCTAAGCATTCGGAGGCGGTCCCAGGCGCTGGCAAGTGGGGTGAAAGCGGCTCCTCTGCTCCCAGCAGCGGGTGTGAGCAGGCCCAGCGACCACGGGGGGGGGGGGGGGGGTACCGCAGTGTGCGGGAGCAAAGAATTTTCAGTAACCACCAGAGACTTGCCCTGATGACAGCGATTGGCACCCCGCCTTGGTCTAGCGCCCCCGTTCACCTGCTCCACCATCCCACCATGGCCGATGACTGCCATGTTCGGTGCACGCCCCCTGGTGGTCAGCACACGTCATAGCAACCAGTTGTTCGATTGTTCAGTTGTTCCACCATTTGGTCTATTTACATATTAGCCTTTTAGTATATAGGATTACACCTTTACCAAAAAGACTATCCTTCCTCTACTGAATTGCAATGATATTTTTGTTATAGATTAGGTGACTATACATGTGTAGGTATGTTTCAGAATTCTTTACTCAGTCTCATCGGTCTATTTGTCCACCTTTGCATGAACATCACAGTCTAAGCATTGCTATTGCTAGTATAACTTGAGTTCCACTAATTTAAAATCTATTTATGATTATCTTTCTCCCATCTTTTGTGCTTTGGTTAGTTTCTCTTTTTGTCTCTGGATCTGAGTCTTGCTTAAATCTATTTCTAAAGTTTAACTATTTATCTTCTATGGCTTTATTTCTCTCTTCTTGCCATGTAAGGGGGTCCCTCATGCTACACAGTACAGATATAACATGGGGTTTATTTAAGAAAAGCTCAGAAACAGATAAGCAGCAGAATGCACACTGCTCCCTGAATTGCATTATTTCATAACATAGGCTGGGTGTAGGCTTTGTAAAAGTACTATGGTCATAGTCTCAGCAAAGAAGGGACAGCCTCAGTCAGCAGGCTGGATTTGCTCCTAGGAGCACAGCCAAAGAGAACAAGGTTGCCTGCCCTGTACTGTGGCACATGTTTACAGGTTAGCTGGACAACACCTAGCTTCTCTAAGAAAGGTAGGAAAGGAACTCTACTCTCAGAAATATGGCTAACGAGTCTATGGACCAAAGATCGCGGTCTTCATTCGAGGTCCCTGGGAACAAAGAGCTTTGCTCTGCAGGACCATTGGCATCAACCAAAGGCCTTTTCTCTCAGCAAGCTGAGCCAGCTCTCTGCTAAGATACCCAAAGGAGGAAGAAAATGTGCCCAGGGCCATCCAGATCTGTCTGTCCAATCCCATTATTTTTTATTAAATCGTGTCATTGCACCAACATTTCTTGAGTGCCTCCTATGTGGTTGACACTCCGAGACCAAGCCTTCCAGAGAGTTACACAACATGGTCACTGCCAGGAAGGAGTTCACATTCCCATCACCAAGCACAGCACAGAGAAATGTAAGTGTGGTGATAAGAAGTTGCCACCAGGCTTCGCCCATCTTTCAGTGTATAACTCAAAATTCCATTATTCTAGGAGTTCAGATGTATTTATGGCTTGTACCTTTGTAAAAATAATAGAAGTGAGTAATTTTTAAATTACTTGTTGCATCATATTTATGTCTGCTAATTTTAAAAGGAGATGTATCTATCATTGCAAAATTTAGAAACACTTTAAATATCCAGTAGAAACTGAATAATTAAATAAATTACAGTAAATTAATGAGATGGAATATTGCTAATATAACACTAAAAGTGATCATTAAAAAGACCAAGTAGCAAAACAGAAAAGTGTTCCAAATTGTGTTTGCAAAATACTAAGATTTATGGACAAAACATGATAAAAATGCAAAACATGTTGAAGTGATAAAAGTTTGGTAAAATATAATTATTTTCTCTTAATATTATTGTTTTTATAACAAATCTAGGAGAAAAAGTAGAAGTCAGTCTTTTTCTTATTTCTTTCTTTTCCCCATATCTTTCCACTATTATTGATATATACATAAATAAGCATTTTTTCTTTACTTGTGTGAATATGTGTATAGGGATGGAGGTTCTCCTTCATTGAAAAGCATTCCCATCAAAATGGACACAGGAGCAGTCCAGCTCAGGAGGAGTAGCAAAGGAATTCATCCTGGAATTCTGGACTTAGGCACTGAAAAATTCTTTTTGCTTTCGTGCTTTCCATCCCAAAGAGTGCAGTAGGTCATGCCACTGTTTCTTTTGACTATACCTATGACAGAGGCGAATGCCAAAGCACATCAGCTACCCGGTAGTGAGGGCCTCCCAGCCACGCCACTACTCTGGCCTCCCCAGCTCCTGAAACCAGAAACTGGGTTCTACAGTTGTGCTGTGAGCAGAGAAGAGTGGGGAGCTGCTGCCTGGTATTCCCCTCATGGGGAGGGAAGACCACAGTGGTAAGCACCCTGGTCTCTCTCTGCACACCTCACTCCTCTGTACTCTCTGCATGCCTCACTCCTCCCCATAAGAGGTGCTTACAGGCAGAGTGCAAGGTGCAAGATCTGGGCGTGAGTAGCCCTGCCCTCCCCACTCCTTCTTACTGTGCATTTATAAGAGCAGGTTTTGTGTCTACAGGGTCAGTCTTGTCCAGCTTACTGCTGTTATGGAGATAAATGAGTCCAAATCTATTATTCAGGAGGAGGCAACACAGCCCATGGTTATATGTCACATGTTTTCAGTATCAGCCTTTCCAGTAATAGCTGATATTTAGGTTCCCAATAACTCTTATTCTTTTGTCTTATTTTTGGAAATGCTCAGAATTCATACAAGGAAGAATAATGCCATTTACAGGGATCCCTCGAACTCCATGGCCTATTAGTTTCTCCGGGAAGCTGACTCTGACACAGAGATTAGTGAGCAAGATGTTTATTAAGGAACTAGAGGCATGGTGCACAAAAATTTGTGCACTCAGGGCGGGGAGGAGGTCCCTCAGCCCGGCCTGCTCCCATTCACAGTCCAGGACCCCTTGGGGGATGTCCACCTGTCAACTTAGGCCCACTCCCCGGGGGATCAGGCCTAAGCTTGCAGTCAGACATCCTTCTGGCAACCAGGGAGTCCTAGGGGGATGTCTGACTAAAGGCTTAGGCCCCCAAGGGATCGGGTCTAAACCGTTAGTTGGACATTCTTAGTGCTGGCCTTCAGAGCTGGGGTGAGGGGCTGGGGCTTTTATTCCTCCCACTAGTTATCAGATGTTATGAAAGGTTAGAGGGAGCTACCTTGAAGTCAAATGAGTGAAATCATGGGCAGAGTCTGAGCCAGAGGAGTGAAATACACAAAAGTGGGGAAAGCACAGGGTATATTCACTGATGATGCAGCCTGCATTTCACACAAGGCAAGCCTCTGAGTCCATTAGGCACCAATTCAGAACAAAGGGCATGACGAGCTTCAAAAGAACAAAATGGAATACCCTGGCTCTGATGTCCAAGCAGCTTTCTTCCAAGGCGGGAATCCAACCATCATCCCCATGAAGATTCCTCTCGCATATGTCACAGGAAATATTTTCTTCTTCGGTTGCACCTAAATTGTTTTCTAAATAAACATGAGCAAGTTCAAGAGGTGCTGAGCATGACATTTTGGAGGTTCCCGGTAATTTGAGGACTTGACATGATCCAACCTCTGCACAAGCAGATTCAGCAGGAAGCTGGCTGGTCACAGAGAGAGAACCCTGGAAGAATTTTCTGAAGAAGGAACCAAAGGAAAATCAAATGGGGTCCGGCTCACTGTTAACATGGTGCAGTAGCCCGGAATCTGAGGGGCCATCATGAACTCTGTTAACTGAGCACAAAGTTGAAAAAGGCAAATGAAAGAAACTGGAACATCTGAAAGAATGTGCCAAACTTCCTACATGTTCTAGCCAAGTGGTTGACCAGGGAGTTTGAAAGTTGAATCTTACTTTTCAAAAGCATTTAGCTGAATGACTGTTAGATTATAATTCATTGAGTTTAGGGTAAACATGCTTAGTTCTTATAGATTTGGGTTCACTTTAAGGTCATAATTAGATAATTGCTTAATAATATTTGTATTTTATATATATATATATCTGAACCTCCATTCCAATCATTTTCATTTACTAACAAACAATATGTTTCAATATTCTTATCTGATAAACTATTACCAAAGAAATGCCATGGGATGGTGTAGATTTTTAAACATTTTAGCACAACTACCTTTAAAAATTAAATCCTCCTATTTTACCAAACTTATAAATCAGAAAGCAAATTTCTCAGTTGAAAGTGGGGCTCAAGGTGGTGAGGAGTGGGGTGTAATAAGAATGTGCTTACTCAGGGTCCCCTTTTCCTCCAGAAAAGCTTTTGGGTACCTCAGAATCCTCAGATTAATGTTTAGAGGCCACAATGTGGCAGAGAGATGCCTAAGCTAAGAATTAGAAAAATTTGGTTATAGCCATTGTTCTATCACTAAGAAACTGACCTTAACCTGTCCATTTAGCAAGTCTCAGCCTCAGCCTTCACCATGTGATATAACAAAAGTTGAGTACACTATTTGGAAGTCTCCATTCCACTAAACAAATCTGAAAACTGAATTTTATTCATTGAGATAAATTATGCCTCTTTTACTAAAAAGTTATACATGAAAATGTGGGCATGTCAGAAATATTCTGTTCTCTGATTTATTCTTAGTGTCATTAGTAAAGTCTCTTTATTCTCTAAGATCAATTGAAACTGCATAGTTTTTATTCACAATAGCCAACTTATGGAAACAGCCTATGTATCCACCAATGCACAAATGAATAAATAAAAATGCATATAAAATATAAATATATATAATGGAATATTATTCAGTCATAACCAAGAAGCAAATTCTGTCATTTGCAACAACATAGATTAACCTTGAAGGCATTATGAAATAAGCCAGACAAAGACAAATATCACATGGTATCTCTTATATGTAAAATCTAAAATAAATATCTGAATATATAAAAGTTAAACTCATATTGGAATGTAGTTGTGAGGTTACCAGGGGCTGGGGATGGAGAAAATGGGGAGAGGTTGGTAAAAGAGTACAAATATTCACCTTATTAACGTGAATACATTCTGAGGATCAAATGTATAACATGGTGTCTATATTTGATAACACTGTACTGTGTAATTGAAATTTGCTTAGAGAGTAGGACTTAAATGTTCTCATTAAAAATAAAGGTAAATATATGAGGTAATGGATGTGGTAATGAACTGGGTAGAGGGAATCATTTCCTAATGTATATGATATCAAATCATCACATTATACACTTTAAATATATTACTCTTTTGTCCACTCAACCTCAATAAAGCAGGAGGGATAGAGAATCTCACTAATTAAAATCCCATTCTTGAATTTTTTTCCGGCTCTCTTAAACTTTCTTTCCTTTCAAAATGTTGCTGTGTAATTATGCTTCTCTGTTCCCCTTTCCTTTTAAAAGGCCAGTTCTCCTGATGTGCAGGGAACCGATCTGATGAGGCTCAACCACCTCACTCGTGGTGATCAGTTTAAGGTGAGTTGGCCTGGATACTTGTCCTCCCTGGATTCAATCACTTCCACTTCGGCAACCAATTTCCTCTTGAGGTTCAGAATTAGGACCAGACTAACAGTTTCCCCATTCCCTTTCTCTACCTTAAGATAATACATTATCAGAAACTGTGCCTTCTTTAGTCACATGGTTAGCGAAGCCAAAACCCATAATCTCCTGGGGCTACAAGTGCCTCAGTGACCACCCCTTATCAGTTTAATGGGAATGAAAATTGGACAATTTCTATCTCCTGAATTCTCATCAGGACAAACCCATTAAAAGCAATAGCATATAGAGTGGGGCTTGCAGGAGTCACTCAGCTGCGGTCCCCATGCCCTCACGGATGTGCTGAGGAGGTTGTCCCGCGATGGTCCTTAAACAGGACAACCTCCTTTATTTAGAGCCTCTTATGTAACCCCTACTCTGCCAAGCATTTTTTCTATTAAATACAAATGGATGAGGACAAATAAATCTGTGACATTTAGGAGAGATCCACAGGGGTAATGACTCCCAAAGTTTTCATCATGTCTTATTTCTTATCACCTCAGAGTTCCAAATGGAATCTCCATTTGGATGTCCCATGTCATTTCAAATATACCAGGTACAAAATCAATATTTTCTTTCCACCAAAACTAGTCCACTTTCCCAAACTCCCATTTATGTCACTCTTTTTCTTCCAACCTCCCATGCTAGAAAATGTGAAGTCACCTAAGGCTTTCCTCTCATCCATTACCTTCTAGTTAAAACTCATTTATTTAGTACTTGGTTATGGGGAGGGGGGGAATCAACCCACTCTAACTGATTCTTTAATTAATTTTAATATTAAAAAATGTGCAAAGTGGAGTGAAAGCTAAGGAAGGTTATTTTGACAGCTTATTTAATTTCTCATGAGTTCCAATGCAATCTGAGGGTTCAAGAATTGTAATTACAGAGGTTTCATGATAAAATGCTTTCTCAGAGATGCATGTTTGAGTGCCCATTTGTTAATTGGTTTTCCTTTCTATGCTAAATGCATTGAGTTTGCTATATTTTAAACATAATGTAGGCAGGTATAGATTCAAGAGAACAGTAGACAATATGAAAGTTTTGACCCTTGTTTCTGATAACTATTTATCACTAATTACTTTCTCTAAGTTTATATTCCTAGCATCCTGTGCCAAACCATAGGCACTGCCTGGCATCTGGTCGGGGGGCTACTAAAGGATACAGACAGCACAGGGGCCGGCATGCCAGCCAGCCTTCAAGGTGCTCAAGTCCATCTGCAAGAGCCTCCTGCTACATTTTTCCAATGGAAGGCTGAATTTTAAACCTCACACTAGGAGAACTACACAAAATAAGGAAGATAAAAATCAACCCAGGAGCAGCAGGTAAGGAAGACTGCAGAAGCCCTAACTGGTTTGGCTCAGTGGATAGAGCGTCGGCCTGCGGACTCAAGGGTCCCAGGTTCGATTCCGGTCAAGGGCATGTACCTTGGTTGCGGGCACATACCCAGTAGGGAGTGTGCAGGAGGCAGCTGATCGATGTTTCTCTCTCATCGATGTTTCTAACTCTCTATCACTCTCCCTTCCTCTCTGTAAAAAATCAATAAAATATATTTTTTTAAAAAAAGAAGACTGCAGAAAAAGGAATCACACTGTGGATCCAGGCCTTTTCCTTGCTGCCTGGAGTCTCTGGGGAAAGCTTTCGGAAGGGCAAAGCCTCTTTTGGTTGCTAAGCCCAAATTCCAATGCAGATACAGGCCCTCAGTGGGAGGCAAGGCAGAGTTACTGGAATAAAGTGAGGTTTCCAATGCTTGAGTAAAATGTGAACTTGCTTTTGTGAGAATGATCAGAATGAGATCATTTGAATCAGCAGAGACCTGGTGGACTCCTAATTGCTGGGCTCAAAGTAAGATCAGAACTGGCGAAATTACTTTTAAGGTCCAAAGGGAACGTGTCTTTAGGACGTGTCACACAGCCAGACCCCACACTGCTGGCAGATTGTGGTTTAACTCCAGAGCTGTGCCTATGCACCCAACAGACATTTTTTTTAAAACAAATCTCCATTTATATGGGCCTTGGCATATTTAATTTATTTTAGTATTATCTGTAGGTTACTTTTTTGGTGTTTTTGGAGGGCTGGGAATGGGGATCAATTTTGGGGCTTGCTGTTTTTCTCAGTTGTTGTTATTTAGAGGCTTAATAGCAAACTGCAGTATTTGTTCTTCAGAATCTTGGAAATGACCTCATCTCTGAGATCTAAGGTATTTTTCCTTTTCTCAGCAGTGACCACATTCCTCTGAGGTAGCAAACCATGCCATTAGAAGAACTGAATATTTCTTTGTACATTAAATTTCTTTTTATTAGAGTAAGGGTCAATATGGACATTAGGTTAGGTTAAGGCTCTGTGAGAATAACTTGAGAAAATGTACACTCTAATAGAAGAGGCCAAAATGTAGATGGAGAAGATCAATCTTTGGTTCTGTCATATGTTTTTTGTTTGTTTTGTTTTGTGTTCTTGGCTTGTTTTTTGGAGGGATTGTGGGGTGGTCTACCAGATGAAAGTGGTAATAGATGCTGTGGGTGTTCTGCCCAGATTTCCTTTACTGAGTCCGTACATCCATCCCAAGTTGCTGTGCTGGTTGCCTAACAACGATTCACAGCTACCCCCTTTTAGAGAAGTCTCCTTAGCAGTCCAGGAGATTACACTCCCCTCACCACCTCCCCCACCACCACCATGGGGCAGCCCACAGATAAGGCCTGGATGTGAGCAAGGTTGAAGAGACTGGTCTCCTTGCTCAAGGCTGGACCACTCTGCAGTGATTTATGCTCCAGAAACCCCAGAAGATCAGGTGGCCAAGGCCAGACTTGCTTTCCCCTTTCTCTTACCCTCACTCTCTCCCAGGATTTTTTTGAGAGCACCCTCAAGTCAAGAGCACAGGATCTATGTCACAGTCCCTGCTTCTTGGAAACTCAAACTGAGACAAGTGCTGTTTTCCATCTTGCCATAGGTTTAACAATCTCTATAATGTAGGCAAATTGTTTCGTGATGATGAAAAAACTAAATCAGATTATTAACTATACAAGAGCTTCTTGATATGCCAAATCATTGCTTTTGGTCCTATAGGAAATCACTGTAAGAGGCAGTTCCAGCCCACAGAGCAATAGCATTTGGTTGGGAAAATACATCATGGTATAAACAAATCAAACAGGGAAATTTAAATAGTTGAAGATGACATCAGCTATGTCAAGACACTACATGGTTAATCACCAAATGAATTGTGAAGATAATTGCTACAGAACTGTTCCCACCAAAAGTCAGGCAAACTAGGTTTCATTTTGCTTCAACTTCTCACTGACTATAGAAATGGGCACATGTTACTTGATCCCTCTGGGCCTCGGTTGTATCAGTAAAATGAAGGTTAAGGACTAGATAATCCCAAAGTTTCTTCTCAGCTCTGAATTGTCTTGAACTTGTGACTGTGCTGCCTGGGGCTGAGGTGGCTTCAGGGAGGAAGTCCCTGTTGAGATGGCTGTTTTGCAAGAAGGATAAAGGAATTCAGATAAAGGAAGACCACGTGAATGAGAGCAGAAGTGGGAAAGTAAATCCATGTGGGTGGTTGGCAGTGGAGCATATTGGTGGAGCATCTTGGGACATGGTACTATAGGTGGGAGCCAGATGGTAAAAGTGTCTGAGGACAAGGCTAAGAAATGTAGCCTTTATCCTATAGAATGAAATGCAATCTCATTGGCATGGCAATGATGCCACCCAGGTCCTTTCTTGTTCTGGACCCTACCTACCTTTTCTATAACCCCCAAGGTACCTGCATATACTCTGCAAAGTCACAATCAACTATCTGCAGTTTCTGGAAAATACCAGACCTATCACATGCCAAGGCCTTTGCACATGCCATCTATTTGCCAAGAACATAGCCTCCCTCATTAGTTCCTTATTAATCCATCTCATTTCTCAAGACTCCATGTAACTATTATGTGCTATATGAATCCTTCCTTCCACCAGTGCTACCAGGCAGAGCCGGTCACTGCCGCCTTCGTACTTCCTATGCATCTTGTCCGTATCTAGAATACCACTTACCACACTGCCTTGTAACAATCGATTCACGTCTTCTCTCCACTAATTAGGAATTCATGAGTTCCTTGGGGACAAAACCTGGGTCCTCTTTATTTTATCCAGTCTATCACTTTACTCCACTTTCCCCTCTACCCCACACATGAACCAGCTCTAGTACAGTCCCTGACAAATAGTAGGGAGCTCAGTAAATCTTGTTAGAATGACTGCATGGGACCTGGGCACTTTTGCTTGTGTAGGCCATTTTCTTCATTAATTTTTTAAATTATATTTTATAGATGTATTGATATAAAGATGAATACATAATATTATATGATAAAATATATAATACTATATGTTAAAAACATATAATGAACTTTGACCTCAAGTGTTTTTCTTTCTGATTTTTAAATAAAACATGCTCATGTGTACCTAAAAGCATTGTGAATCCCTCACATTATGCCTATTGAGCCTAGTAGATAAAGCAGCCCTGGAATGAATAGCTAAATGTATTAATCAATGAAACTCCTCTTACAAGTATTTATCTTTACTCACATAGATGCTTTAGGTTTATTTCATCTGTTTTAAGTAAGATATAAAATGTTTGATTATATATTCCTTCAGCTTTTTTTAAACCACTGTAGTTACTTATTAATCATAAGTAACATCATGGGAAATTTAATAGAAATGTTCGTATGAAACACTACTCAGTTCATTTTAAATAGCAATTTAAAATGACTGGTCAAAATTATCACTAGGAGGGCACCCTACCGTTCTTTGAATAGAACAAGAGAAATGCATTAAAAATCAAAAGGAAAAATTAATTTCAAAGTATAACATAAGGAATGATGATTTCAAACAGCACTGTATATTATTAGCTCATAACTACTATCTACAAAATGTTACAAAAATTATATTTCAGATGGTAAATGAGGTTTGTCTCACTGAAAATAAGGGTTTTAATAAATGTTAAGCACAAAGTATTTGGGGATGATAAAGATTTGGTAATTAAGCATTGAACATGAAGTGATCCATTTGACACCAAATAATTAAAGACACAAAAAATTACTCAGCTAAATGCAACTGCCAAGAGGGTTGAACTCACTATTTTTGTGCTCTAAAGAGTGATAATTCATCTAATAGCAAGTCTTTCTTCACCACTTAAGAGTTGTTAGAAACACTGCATATTAGGAAGTAAAGGGATTTTGAGATGCAGATTCTTAGAAGTGGCAGATTCTTAGCAACCCATTTCCTGTCTGGATAGAAATAAGGTCTATAGTTAAATAGTAATGGCTACAATATTGTGAGAGGTGGGAACCTCACTTTCTAACAAAGCAGTCTGTTCTGCTGTTGTATAATTTTACTTTTTAAAAATTCTGCTCATGTGGAGCAGAAAATATACTCCTTTCCCCACCAAAAATTCCACAAAGATTAACACTTTAGTTACCTGATGTTTAGGAGGAATAACAGGTAACACAGGAATGATTGGGTTTCCACATTAGCAAATTATACCCTTAGGCACTAAAGCATAGTTTGTTTTTTGGGTGTTTTGTTGTTGTTGTTGTTGTTTACCAAAATCAGCTTCCACGGCATCTCTCAGGTAATATGGAATGGTGGACAGAGTGGTTTTCAGTCAGAGAAATCCGAGTTTGGTCCTAGCTCATATACACTCATTAACATCGCTATGACCTTAAGAAAGTGGCTTAAACTCTGGAAGTCTCATTTTTCTCTCTCCAAAACCTCAGGATTAGAAATAATGTCTGTAAAGCACCCAGCACAGTTCTTGCTACAAAATAAGTACTCAAGATATGCCTGCTCCTTAACTGTGCTGGCCTTATTTTGACATTTTAATGATTTGGGGGTGATAATTATGAGCATTATTTATTGCAGAGCACTCTGAAACAGGTCATAATGTTTATTACCAACTTAAAAGTGTCCAAAAAACTGTTTTCTCTGGTTCCATGGTTGCCTTTCGATTTCCTCATTATCCCTTCTTGCTGTCAGATCGTTCCCTGTGTGTCAGCCCCTCACCACCATTGCTCAGTCTCTCCTCTGTCCGCTCTGGTCTTATAAAGAAAAAAAACGAACCAAACCAAACTTGTTAGCATTGTGTTTAAAATAAGCGTCCATAGGTTCTGCGTAGAAAGTCTGAGATCCCCTTAGAGAGTCCAGCATTCCTACGTCAGAGTCTGTTTTAGTGTCTTTGGCAGCTATTTTAACCAACGCTGAGAATCTTTTGCCTTAACTTCAGGCCATGACTGCCTTAGAGAGAGTTAGAGAGTTGAAATGATCAGATAGCTTACCTTTAGATAAGTACAGAAAGTAGATGGATGGGAAGGTAGATGGGTGGGGATGAGAGAGAGAGAGAGAGAGAGAGAGAGAGAGAGAGAGAGAGAGAGCTGTTTTATAAGATATAAACTAAAATTATCCAATTATTGCAATGAGATATGGTTTAGTTTATCTGTGTTCCCAAGATGGTAGAGCCAAATCTCTGTTTTTCATCTGTAAAATGGGGCGCAAAACATGGAATCTCTACTAATTCACAACTATGAGGCAGCATAGAATACATATGACAGCTGTGAAAAAGCAGACAAGAAAACACCATATACATTCAATGTATTAATGCCATTATATATTTTGTGCCCTATCTTTAAAAACTGCGGATGATGAATTCATTTGCAGTTGTACCTAGTAGCATAAAAAGTTAAATGTCTGTTTTCAGTTATATAGATCCTTCTTTTCTTGAGATCCTTTCATTATGCTTTCTTCTAACCCCCTTCTGAGCAGCCAGCATTCTGTGCACAGACCTCATTTGTGAGCCTGGATCCTACATTATGCTGTGTTGGGCCTTAGTTTTATCCTACATTGTGTTGTGATTTATTACTGTGGTACTCAGTGTTTTTCACAATGTCACGCCATGCCATGCCTGACTGTTTTCCTAGTGGGTAAAAATAAGATACCTTTGCTTATTTTTTATTTTATTAAGTCTAACAGCATTTCACCCAATGATTCTACTAAGCAAAAAATATATATATTAGCCCAGCTGATGTGGCTCATTGGTTGAGCATCAAACTATGAACCAGGAGGTCATGGTTTGATTCCCGGTCAGGGTGTATGCCCAGGTTGTGGGCTCAATCCCCAGACCCCAGTAGGGGGCATTCAGAAGGCAGCCAATCAATGATTCTCTCTCATCATTAATACTTCTCTCTCTCCTTCTCCCTTCCTCTCTGAAATATATTATATATATATTTTAAATTAAAGTCATCCTCCTGATTAGATTTCCTCTT
>NW_005871073.1:9209841-9214414 GCF_000147115.1 Myotis lucifugus
ATATATATATATATATATATATATATTTATATATATATATATATCTTAATAAAGAAATAAAACATAGATTTCCATTATATTATTAAAATACTTGAGTTTAATGAAGTGCAAATATCCCTGTGCTTAGAAAAACACACATTTGTTCCAAGTTGGGCATAGTACTGATGTATTGCTGTGTGACAAATTACCCCAAAACTTAGCAGCTTAAACTAACAAACATGTATAATCTCTCTTTTTTTGTGGGTCAGGAATCTAGGTGCAGCTTAACTGAGTGCCTCTGGCTCAGGTTTCAGTCAAGATGTTGGCTGGGCTGCAATCATGTCAAGATTCAGCTGAGGCTTAGAGAGAGTTTCTTCCAAGCCTGCTCATGTGGCTGTGGCAGCATTAGAAGATCCGCTTCCACATCAACTCACTCACAGGGTTTCACATCACATGGGCCTCTCCACAGACATCTGGGTTTTCTTTGCACACAGCATCTGGTAATGAGAGAAAGAAACAGAGAAACAGAAAGAGAGAGGGGAGTGGGGGGGATGGGAGGGATGCTCCAGCGAGGGGTGGAGACAAAAGCCACAGTCTGTCTGTAACTCAGTCTCAGAAGTGTCATCCCACCACTTCTGCCATATTCTGTTTGTTGGAAGGGAATCACTATTGGGCCCATGTTTAAGAGGGCAGAGATTAAACAAGAGGGTGAACACCAGGAGGCGGGGATTATTGCCAGACATGTTAGAGGCTGCTTACTGCAGTGGGATAAAATATCTAGGCTTGTCATTCTTCACTTTTTCTTTACCTTGATAATTTGGGCATGACATACCATTTTTACATGTTTGTTTTTTAATTTTAGACTGAGCTAACGATTTCCTATAGAATTGTGATCTGGGTGCCTATTTCTTACAGAAATATCCTGGTAAAATTCATACCAAAAACACTCAAGCAAACAAACTCTTTTGTTATGTATGGTGGCACATAGCCCTCATGGCAGTAGACAATTCTAGTGGAATTATCTGTGTGTATGTCTGCCTCTATCTGAGAGAGCACGGCCCCATGAACTCCCTCAGGACAGTGAGGGAAAAGGGCGCCAACATTTTACTGAGCTCCTATGAAGGGGCGGGCCCTGTGCTACACCGTGCACTTAGATTATCTTAATCTGCACCCTAACCTGCCAAGAAAGCCCTCTTGTCTTCAATTCACAGAGGAAAAAACTGAAGTCAAGTGATGAGCTCATGGCCACACAGGTGAAAACTGGCAAAGGATTTGGGATTAAAACCCAGGTTATATTGGAGCTTTTTGTAAAAAAAAAACAAAACAAAAAAACCCCAGGTTATAGGGATCCAAAGCCCATCATGTCCATTGATACACCACACTGCACCCTGCCTTATCTCATTGTCACAGGGCCTGCCTTATAAATTGTGAACTGAGGGTTTCCTCAAAATTCATATGTTGACGTTCTAACCTCCAATACGTCAGAATTGGACTGTGCTTGAAAATAGGGTCTTTAATGTGATGATTAAGTTAAAATAAGGCCATTAGGGGTGAGCCTTAATCCAATATGACTGGTTTCCTTATAAGATAAGGAAATTTGGACACACACAGAAAAACACTAGGGATATGCATACATACTGAGGAAAGACCATGTGAGGGCCTGGAGAGAAAGCAACCATATACAACCCAGGGAAAGAGGCCTCAGTATAAACTAAATCTGCCACTGCCTCAATCTGAAACTTCTCAGCTCCAAAACTATGAGAAAATAAATGTCTGTTTTTAAGCCACTTAGCCTGTGATATTACATTACAACAGCCCTAGCAAACTAATATAACATTATATATACACACACATACACTCATGCATATATAGGGTGTCCCAAAACAATGCATACACACTGGGTTAAATGTGGAAAGAAAGAAACATCAGGCTCTCTGCTCCTCCTGTTCATCAAACAGCCGCTCTTTCTGCACAGTGCCAGCCACAACCCTGAGACAGGATGGTGAAGGTTGGAGTGATCAGATTTGGCCACATTGGGTGCCTGGTCACCAGGGCTGCTTTTAACTCTGGCAAAGTGCATATTGTTGCCATCAATGACCCCTTCATTGACCTCAACATGGTCTACATGGTCCAGTATGATTCTACTCATGGCAAGTTCAAAGACACAGTCAAGGCTGAGAACAGGAAGCTTGTCCTCAATGGAAAGTCCATCTCCATCTTCCAGGATCGAGATCCTGCCACATCAAATGGGGTGATGCTGGTGCTGAGTATGTTGTGGAGTCCACCGGTGTCTTCACTACCAGGGAGAAGGCTGGGGCTCATTTGAAGGGTAGAGCGAAGAGGGTCATCATTTCTGCCCCTTCTGCAGATGCCCCCATGTTTGTGATGGGTGTGAACCATGACAAGAATGACAACTCCCTCGAGATTGTCAGCAATGCCTCCTGTATCACCAACTTCTCAGCCCCCCTAACCAAGGTCATCCATGACAACTTTGGCATTGTGGAGGGACTCCTAACCACAGTCCATGTCATCACTGCCACCCAGAAGACAGTGGATGGCCCCTTTAGGATGCTGTGGTGTGATGGCCAAGAGGCTGCCCAGGATATCATCCCAGCTTCCACTGGTGCTGCCAAGGCTGTGGGCAAGGTCACCCCTGAGATGAATGGGAAGCTCACTGGCATGGCCTTTGTTGTCCCCAACCCCAAGGTGTCGGTTTTGGATCTAACCTGCTGCCTGGAGGAAGCTGCCAAATATGATTTCATCAAGAAGGTAGTGAAGCAGGCATCAGAGAGCTCCCTCAAGGGCATCCTGGGTTATACTGAGGACCAGGTTGTCTCCTACAACTTTAACAGTGACACCCACTCCTCCATCTTCGATGCTGGGGCTGGCATTGCCCTCAAAGACCACTTTGTCAAGCTCATTTCCTGGTATGATAATGAATTTGGCTACAGCAACAGGGTGGTGGACCTTATGGTCCACATGGTCTCCAAGGGGTAAGAGCCCCCTAGACCACCAGCCCCAGCAAGAGGAAGAGAGGCCCTCAGCTGCGGTGGACTCCTTGCCCCAAATTGATCTCCCAACACACCGAGAATCTCCTGACCTCCAGTTTCCATCCCAGAATCCCTAACGAAGGGGAGGGGCTTAGGGAGCCCTACCTTGTTGTGTACCATTAATAAAGTTCAGGGGAAAAAATAAAAAGAAATATCAATTGCGCTTTCAGCTGTTGAATTGTATATACATTTTTTGGGATACCCTGTATATGGTAATATATAAAAGCATATATACAAAATAAATATATATGTATATGTCATAAACCCTTAAAATAAAATTTTATACTAAATATGTTCCATGTTGGGAGTTTGCATTAAGTTAGCTATCTAGGTACTATACTTGATTTCTTCAACTATCATTTTCCATGAACTTCTGAGAATTTCTGGTGGGTGACAGGAAAGAAGGTAGGGTATAAACAAAGAGAAATAGACTCATACTCAGACAAACTGGCTTTAAGTTGGGTCTCTGTATTGTGTTTTCAGCTATAGGACCTTGGGCAATATGCTTAGGCTTCCTTAGCCTGTGCCTCCTTATTTTTCCACTTCAGCTAACATTCCTTGAGTATCTACTCCAGGCCAGACTGTGCTTTTGCATAAATCATCTCAATTGGTAAAATGTGGTAACAATGCCACCTAGCAGGGTTGCTGTGATGATCAAGCAGAATAATACACATGAGAGGGCTTTGTAAACTGCACAGGCTGATACAAATATCAGGGTGTGTCATTTTTCTGTTTTTCACATCAGTGCTTCCAAATGATAAAACTGTAATTCTGACCTTAGAAACAATGGCTCATTTGGTTTTCTTCTCTAGCTAAATGACCCAAAGGTAATCTAAGAGTTATGTTAACCTTCCCAAACCCAGCTTTAAACCTACAACTCCCCTGCTGAATAAACAAATAAGCTTCAAAAACTTGAATAATATCCAAAATACGTATATAGTGTATGAATGTAAGGTCTCAGCCTCAAGCTACCTTTTCAACTTTATTTCCTGTTGCATATTCTGCATCAGATTTTCAACAAAGCAAAATGGCTAGGCACTTCCTGAACTTTGTTTCTTTATGTTTGATCGTGAGGATTCTCTCCGCTGGTCCTTGCAGTTGGTGAGACATGTAATGCATTTAGCACACAGCCTGGAATGTAGTAGATCCTCAATAAATGGTAGCTGCTATTATTTTATCCCCTCTGGCTACCATATAATTTACTTACTATGTTAATTGTTAATTGGTGGGCTTTCCCTTCTAGTTCTGTGTGACCAAGGAGCAGGAACATATTTTGTTGTATCCTATGGACCTAGAAGAGTGTGTAAAATGAAGTAGGGGCTCAATATTTGCCTTTCTAATTTCTGTACCCTCAGAGAACCTACTACAGCACTGCACAGCTAGGAAGTGTTGAATAAAAGTTTATTATTAAATCACTTTTAGTCTTTTAAATAATATACCTAGTATTTTCAAGGTGCCTTGTTGTTCTATGATCCACTTCTATCTTTTCACATTTCTGGTAGAATATATTTCAAACAAATATTGTGTGTGTGTGTCTGTGTCCA
>NW_005871073.1:9214514-9296355 GCF_000147115.1 Myotis lucifugus
TATATATACATATATACATTCTATATAATAAAAGCCTAATATGCTAAGTGTCCGGTCATCCAGTTTGCCGTTCAACCAATGTAAGTATATGCTAATGATATGCTAAGACCACTCAACTGCTCGCTATGATGTGCACTGACCACCAGGGGGCAGACAGTTGACCTGTTGACCAGTCACTATGACGTGCACTAAACACCAGGGGACAGATGCTCCAACTGGTAGGTTAGCTTGTTGCCTGGGTCTGGCCGATTGGAACTGAGCGAAAGGGGCTGGACATGCCCTGGAGCCCTCCCACAATCCCTCCCCAGCTGGTCAGCCTCCTGCATCCCTCTCTGGCCCCAATCATGCACTGGTGGGGTCTCTCGGCCTGGTCTGCACCCTCTTGCAGTCTGGGTTCCCTCAAGAAATAATGGAGAGCCGGTTTAAGAGCAATCCCACAGGCCAGGCCGAGGGACCCCACTGGTGTACAAATTCGTGCACCAGGCCTCTAGAATGTGTATATATATATATCCTATCTAATGAAGAGGGAATATGCTAATTGACTCTCACATTGTCACAAAGATGGAGGCGCCCACAGACAATAAGGAGGGAATATGCTAATTGACTGTCATGCCCTCAAAGATGGTGGCACCCACAGCCACAAGATGGCGGCACCTAGTCTCCTCTGCCCCGCTGGGGCAGCAGGCGCATGGCAAGGCGGGCTCAGCCATTTCACATGCCTGCCTCTGGAGTCCCCCAGTCCCCTCAGCCCCCCAGTTGTGCAGGGCTGGCCTGAGGCACAGGCAAGCCTCAGATGGCAGCTGTCCAGCCACGGAGGGCCACCTGAGGCTCAGGTAACCAGGGCCAGCCGAGGCTTGCGCTGCTGGCATTGGCAGCAGCAGAGGTGTAATGGGGTGTCACCGTCCTGATTGCCAGGTCGCCTCCCGCCCCTGAGGGCTCCCGGACTGTGAGAGGGGGCAGGCTAGGCTGAGGTACCCCCCGCCCCCACTCCAGTGCATGAATTTTCATATATATAAACATGTTAAGTTTACGGAAAAGTTTTGCTCTTAAGTTTTATAAAAGTCATCAAAATATCCTCTAGCTTCATGTTTTTCAGGTCTTTTTTTTTCCTTTTTTTTTTTTTTTTACTTAAGGCATTGACATACAGAGTGAGCATTTATCATTGGTAAAGCAATATATCTAAAAACATATTAGAGAGGCAAAATCAATTGAAGTGAGCAAATAATTAATGAACTTCTACAGTGTGAAACATTTTACAGCTTTTACAAAGAAGCAAAAAGCACTTCTGCTCTAAAATTGCTTATAACCTCTAGGTAAGAATATGGACGACTCACTATAAAATAAAGTAGAAGAACCAGAAGAAAGAAACAAAGTAGTATGAGGTGAATCTTTAAATTGTGCACATCTGAAAAGAGGCATTCACCTCTCTGAGCCCTTCAGCCAAACCCCTGCCCTAGGTAAATAGGTTAACATTCAATTAACCAGAAAGTCCGTTACTCAGAATGCTTTGCTCCTCAAACTTGTCCAGGAACAAAGGGTTCGGTGTTCTTTCATTTTTGTGTGCATCTGTGCTGTGTTTGAGTAGTATGAGAGGCAATGTAAGTAATAACCCTGAAGCTAGACTTTAAAGCTGATCACAGTTATTTAGCAACGTGGGCCCCCTTCCCTCAGCCCCCCTCCCCCTCCCCCTTGATGGATTTAGACAGGGGCTGCTCTGAGTTCCTTTGCGAGAACTTATGCTCAGGATGACTGATTGACAAGTGGAGCTTTTTCCCTTTCTGGGAGAAAAGAAATTTCCAGGGTCGTGCTCCTTGTATTTGCAAAGAGCTCTAAAAGCTCCAGAGAGAGAAAAGAGTCAAAATTGACTTCTTGCTGATGATCACAAACTTCATGACAGGGAAAAAGGAGAGGGACAAAGAAAAAGGGAGATTGAGGCTGTGATGCAGAATGTCAGGATAACTACCAAGGAAGATGACTGCAAAACAGGCCTCCGGATACATAGGAAGTTAGCTACTCAACAAAAAATACAGGCATTTGATAGAAGGAGCAGAGGTTGAAGAACTTCAACCCCAATCAAGATGGGGTCTGCAACAGCAGCCTGCCAAGAGAGAAGTGTGACATCTACTATGTGGACGGCTTTTCCTAAGAAAGATGCGATGCTCACCGAGTTTCGGTGGACTTGCTATTCATTTAGTATTATACTACATATGTCCTGGTACATGTTGTTCCAGGAAAAAACAAGCTATATTTCTATTATCCATATTCATGTGACCATAAACTCTATCTGTATTCTAATACTCATCTTGATTTATTCATAAAGGCCTGCAAAATTCATGCTTTAGTGAGGAAATGTTTTAGCTCTTCATATTTCTTTTGTGGTCATTTTCAACACTAAATGACTAAAAAGTGGGAGTTTGGGGCCCCATTCGCTTCTGGGAGTAAAAAGAGTCCTATATACATTAGATCTTCTTTTCTGAAAACAAACTCCTGGATTTTGAAGAGGGATATTTTTATCCCCAGGAAATAATCTTCTTTTAAAAAATAGCTGGAAAAAAACTAGTTATATTGGTATATGTTTAAGCCTTTATATTGAGAAGAGAGATTATTAGCATAGTGGTTTGAGAAAATAAGTAGGATTCCTGTTTAATGAAACCCATTTTCATTACTGGTTGGCTTCGTGACTGGATAGCCAAAGGCAGGAAGGGTGCAGAAGCTAGTGATGAATGGAGCTGTTTTAGAGTCTGAGAGAAATGAGCTGATTCTTCTGAAGTCATAGGAAACAAAGTGAAAAACTGGTGGTGTGAAGTGGAAGGACACAGGGACCCGGAAAGTTGTAAAGAGGGACTCTGAGACCAACATGAGAAAGGCATCAACTCCAACATGTGCCAACCATACATCTTCCAACATCTGGAATGCTTTTCTGACTCAAGCTGCTGGTTAAGATTCAGATGCACTGCCCTTTCCATAATTTCCTCACTAACAAATATGACTTATTCACCAGTGAGAATGAAAACCATTATATTTCATGCTATAAGATTCCTAAGAATTTGTTTCACCTTGGAAAATCAAGTTTTACAATCAGAGCTCAGAAACAAACAAACAAACAAACAAACAAAACACCTATGTGTTTGTTTAGCTTTGCACAAAGAAAGTACCAAATGCTTAATGAATTGTTAATGAAAGTGTATAAAGGCATAAAAAGGGGACAGTTCATTTATGAGTGTCCCATTTAGGGAGGGATGCAGAGCATGAATGTAAGATCTGGCTCTTCCTCTAAGGAAGACAGTTCAAATCATCAGGGCCCTGTCTGCCCAACTATAAAATGAAGAGTAAATACACACTTCCCATTTGCCAGAAGAATATTAAAAGGTTTAATTCCATAATTGACATAAAGAGCATTGAGTTATTTGAGAAAATAAATGGGAAGTATCATAAACTTTCACATCCACATATCATTCATGATCCCCCAATTGTCCAGCAAGGTCTGTACAAGATGTATTTTCTCCATAAATCATTTTCTGAACATGAAGTTAAAAACCCCAGTGCCCTGGAAAACACAAGGAAGATCTACACTATATAATTAGTTGAGAATGGAGTTGTGCTAGTCACTCCTCCAGTACCAACACTGTCATCCAGCCTCTGAAAACATTCAATCAAGTCATCCTGTTGTTTACAAATCAGACGCAAACCCAAATGCTGCAAGGTTAGCCTGTTCTTCAAATAGTTACACTTCTGGCATAATATCACAGCAAAGTAGAACTACAAGATTCAGGAGATTTCCCTGTTGTTGTTCCTCTTTCCACTCCAAATTATGCTGCTGCTTCTGTAGTTTCTGCTGCATTTGCTCTTTTTCTGGTAGAGCTGACAATTCTGAGGTCACCCTGGGTCGTCAATGGCAAGCTGACAGTAGGACATGGCTGTTTGAGCTAAGTTACTAATAAGTGAACCCATGGAGTGCCATTTCATTAGCGAATGTATCATTAAAAGGATCAACTCCATGACTTACTCATTGTTCTTTGCCCCGCCTTGCCCCTGCCTTGAAGCCTTAAACATAAAGAAACCATGCTAGCAGAGTGAAGGACTGGAACCAGCTAATTAGTGGCCCCCTTCCTGCATAGTCTCTTATCTCTCTAGCACAGAGCAAGAGCACCTCTCTCCCCACCCACAGCTAACCTTATGAATGGATTTGTTTCAGGGAAAGGGAAGAAAGAAGATAGGAAATAGCGAACTAAAAAAAAAGAAAATTAAAATAGAGTATCTATGGGAATTTCAGGGGCCCAGGACCCATTGGCTATATTGATGGCATGTTTTGGTTGACCTTACAAGTTAATATTGTAGTCAAGCAGCCCTGAATATAAACCCCACCTCAACCACTTACCAGGTCTATGAAATCAAGAAAGTTATGATGTCTCTGAGCCTTTACTTTCTGCATTTATAAAATAGGGACGATCAGAACACCTGTCTCTAGTGAGATAATACAGGTAAAGCACTTAATACAAATGCCTGACTATTACTATTATTCAAACTTTGGCATCAACATCTCTAAAAGTGGGCAATCATTTCTTCCCCAGGAAGTGTACTGGGACATTCTCCATTCTCCATTCCCTAATGACTTCATTGTCAGTCTGAGGTCAAAGGCTTCTTTCTCACAGTACTTATTAATCTGTGTTATCTCCTGTTCAAAACTCTAACACTTGAGGACAAACACAGCTAGAAACAAAGTCACATATTTTCAAGATGGCTTACTAATGATGTTACCTATGAGACAAGGAAGCTGTGTAGGATATGAAATAGAGAGAAACTTGACTTGGAGTCTTTCATTTATTCCTCAACAAATACTTATTAAGAACATACTATCTACCATGCACTAAAGTAGAATGGTGAACAAGATATAAATTCATTAAAGTTGTGATAAATGTCAGTATTGAGCCATAGTCATGAGTTTATGGGATGCTTTCCTTAAGGAATGATGTAGGCAACTAAGACTGCAATTAATGCTGCTTAGTAAACTACCCCCAAAACCTAGTGGCTTTCAATAACAAACTTTTTATACTCACTCACAAGTCTGAAAGTTATCTAGGTCAATTCTGCTTCAGACTCTGGGTTGCTAGGGTTGGCTACAAGCTTCCTGTCAGGTGCATCTCTGTTTTGTGTGTCTAATTCTGGAGCCCAGGGGAGAAAGCAACAACTACTTAGGACTTGCTCTCCTCAGGATGAGCAGAGGAGCCCAAGTGATCAAGCCCAACCCCACAAGCATGCATACTTAAGGTGTTTGCTAGTGTCACATCCCCTAATATTTCAATAGCTTACAGCAAGTCACATGACCAAGTCTAGCATTAATGGGATGGTAACTATACCCCATCTACTCTAGTTCTCATGACAACGAGTCTCTCCTTGACCAAACTTTGGCCAGGCTCCTCTGAACTCTGTTCTCAAGTAGGCCTTGACTCTGGGGCTTCGGCATTCATTTCTGCATTGTCCAAGTTCAGCAATAATGATACTATGTCAGCTTAGCCAGAGTCCCTCATTCTCAATATCTGAACCTTAATATTGAATTGGGTCCCTCATCCTCTACTATCCTTCAGTGATGTTTGATTACCTGGGCCTGCCTTCATCAGGAATTCTGTTAGGTTGATTTAGCCAGAATCTTCCCTTGCCACTGAGATTTCCTCCTGGTAATTTTCTATTCACTCACCCCCACTCTGCTCCTTAGCTATCCATTCCTGCTTCTCCTTATTGTAGTTGGAGTCAAGCCCAGTCTCTCTCCCCTACTGCAAAACCCCACTGTGGTGGTCCCTATAGTTATCACAATAGTTCCCCTGAACAAGGTCTGACTTTCCATTCCTTACAAGGGTCATGAATCATTTTTCTTTAACCCTCTGCAAAGTCACATGGCAACAGAAATAAATTGGGGAAAAAAGAGAATTATCCAATGTCTCTCAAGTGATAATTATACTAAAACTTCAAGTATAAACCAACTTTAGCCAGGCAGAGGAGTACTCAGTAGTACTAACATGAGTTAGTTGTTCCTTCAATTTAGAAGATTAACAGTTATTCCCTCTTTATGCCATATTTCTAAGAGACTAATGATAGCTAACCTTCTCTAGCCCCTTGCTATGTTCCTTGAAGAGATGGGCAATACACCAAAAAAGTTGCAGGAAGGACTTTTTTGTATTCCTAATAAGAGTTCTTTAAACCCTAAAGAACTATACAAGACAATATGAATACATGTTACAAATGGTAGCACTTACTCTCCTTAATTGAAATGTATGAGTTCTGTGGAACAAGAGTAAAAGTAGGATTTGTCTATCTATCATTGTGACAAATGGACAGTTTATCGCTTCACATTTGCTCAGCACTACAGGAAAAGGGTATAAGTTCAGAAAAATCTATTTCCCACAGAGCAATTATCAATTTTAATATTAAATTTTAAAATGATTTTCAATTTATCAACTGGTCCTTGAATTCAGGGTTGAACTGTCAGATCTCTGCCTTAGATATTAGGCTGATGATGGTTCATATCCAAAGTCCATAGGTAATAAACATTTTGTAAATCTGTAATGCAGGGTTTTTTTTGTTTTGTTTTGTTTTTCATTGTAAATTAATTGACCTTTTTGGCCATTAGAGAGATGATCAACTTCTCTACATTTCTGACTTCTTCATTTCTTTTTGGTTAAAGTGCAAAGCCAAACATACCAAAATAAAACTCAATTTTAATTAAAGCTTCCCTGGTCCCTGAAAAAGCAGAATCCTCTTGCTTCACTGAGATTTTAAAGTTTCCTGCTTTGATGCAGTGTTGAAAAAGCAATAAAACAGGGGTGAGCAGTCTAACATGACAAGTCAAAAAAGTATTGGTCTCCTTTTGCCCTTTACTCTCTTGGCAGTAAAACCTCCCTCTGGCCCATTGTTCAGTGTCCCAGAGAAAACTTGGATTCAGTAAAAACATAGCCCCAAGTCACATACTGCTCAACAAATCTTACACATGGCCAGCTGAAGCTGTCACCAAGACCAGAGGACCCTACTTAGCTCTGACCTGGTGCACAAAATTCAAAAGTGTTTGAGGTGGTCACACACTGAAATGCTTAATTGTATATTTAAGTTAACAAAAGTTAACTTTTCGCCAATGTTTAAAAATTATCAACATCCTATCCAGGTCTAAGAGAAGAGACATAATAAAATGATCTGACTGAGAAACCAATATACTCTATTAATATACTACATTAATTCCTAGTCTTCCACATAACTTTTGAAAATCTGAGTATACCATGACTGACTTTTTTTCATCTTTCCAAACTATTCTAATATCTCTAAAAACCCATTACATGGTAGGAGAACTGAACAAAAGAATTAGTATATTATTGTCAAAATTAGTGAATCTGAAGGTAAGCTCCTTATCACACTATCTTCCTTGGTGAAAATATTCTTATCATTTTATGTGGAAACGAGAACAATCAATTGCACAATAAATAGTAAATATGATTTTCTCCTCAATTTAATGGAACCTGATAAACCTAAAATCCACAAAGGTAAGTGCATCTACTGCAGTCATTGTATAGTCTCAAATACCTTGCACAATGCCTGGAACATAGGAGGCCTCAAAATATTCCATGAATGAATAGAAAAATATTTAAGTATATAAATGTATGGATGGAGGTATAAATGACTTTCAAGCCAGCACAAGACTATTTAATAACACAAATAACCCAAATCAGAAGAAGAGAAAACCTGGTTATCTTGTAAAAAGTGTGATGTGATATTTTTCCCCAAAGGAAAAATTTCAAGACTCCTTTTTTCCCCCTCAGGGAAAGGAAAGATCAATGCCAGCAGCCCAGCAGGCATCAGCAGTCCCACAGTGTGTGCAAGCCTGATGGAAGAGAGAAAATTGAGGTGAGGAAATAGATTTCACTTTTGAGCTTTAAAGTAGTTATTATAAGCAATAGGGAAGAAATAATTATTTTTTAAATGATAAGCTCTACCTGAACAATGTGACAATCTTCTATTAAAATGTAACTTTGTGAAATGGGGCGATTTGGTGGTCAAGAACCAAGCTCTGCATACTGAATAAAACAAAGTGGAAAGATGAGTTTATTGCAAGGCCTTTGACCTGCAAGCTGGGAAACTGCAGGCTATGCATAGTGGGGGCAATGCCTTCTGAGTTGCTCACACACTAAGGGATTTTTATGGGAAATACAAAAGTTATTTGGCTTTTTCAGCTGATTGGCTGCCTAGTGGTCTTCTTTCTTATTTGAAGTAGCCAAGTGTAGGGGAAGAAAAATTTTCCCTTCTAGGTTCTTTGGCTAGCCTAATAATTAAATTGATATAGGCAGATTAACAGGAGAAAAACAAATTTAATTTCATATGTACAGGAGTTCATAGAAATATAAGACTCAAAGAAGTCACCAAAGCAGTCAGCTTTTATACTTTTCAAACAATAAAACAGTTATTTGTGAAGAACTGACCAAAGGGTTGGGGCTTGGGGTAGCAAATTAATGAAGAAGTAACAAAGCTTGTTTATACAGTCCTCTCAGCCCTGAATTCCCTACCTCTGGCAATAAGAACATCTCCCATCCTCCCGGTGCAAGAAAGGTATCCTTCACAGGGGGATTTATTTCCTGCTTTTAGAGAGACAAAGGTGGGTCAGACTGTTCTTCTTGCACAAGCTGTTTCTTAAGTAACTTTAATTCAAAATAATCAATAAGCCAAAATGGCATATTTGTAAGCAGCTAAACTCCATCGTGAGTCAGGGAATAAGGAAGTCCAGAGATGAGATGAACAGACTTGGTCTTTGGGTATTGGCTGGTATCTTCTGCTGATTTCTGAAAAGAGCTGTAATTCCTATAAGGTCAGGTTAAGTTTCTTTTAGGCACCTGTGTTGATCATTTCCATTTTGTGCCCAACATAAGGGACTCCATTTTAGTTTTGTTCTACAGTGTTTATGCTGTTCTCCCACTCTGGATGCCTTGAATCTGTATGAAAAAATAATTTCAAGAGTCAAATCATATATCAAGCAATGAATTGCTTGCTGTTGTCATTTTTTAAAAAGCATAATAGAATTACTTCTTTGCCCTCTTCCGATGACAAGAATGACAACAATAACTAAACGGATTCTGATTCCCTTCATGCAAAATGAAAGAGGAAAGCCTTCTCTACATCATGCCTTTCGGTGATGGTCCTTTTTGTTTGTGTGGGTTTTTTGTTTGTTTGTTTGTTTGCTTGTTTGACAACTTACAACCTCTTCAGTCACAGAAAGAGAAATTACCAAGAGATAGCATCATAAACAAGATTCTACCAGCCCAGAAAATTAGATTCTGGCCTTCTTTTCCTGAGCAAAAAATAAAAAATAAAAATAAAATAAAAAAATAAAAATCTCTAGATAAATTTCAGACCCTAGCATTTAATGGAATCATTCTCATCTACCCATTCTCACTACCACATTTCCCCAGCCCGCATTTTTATTTCAGCACAGAGCTCTTACAAAGAAGATGAGGAAGAGAACCAATGATCTCTCTCTATGTGTCTTTCCAGCTTTGCCATCCCCTTGCACCAATTATAACTGCTACAGCAGACCAGAGCCCTCAGCAGTCTCTCTGACTAGTCAACCTGAAGCAATGAAGGGCGAGTACCAACAAAGAAAGGCAGAAAAGGTTTAGCAGATTAAAGGAGGCCTGGACTCTTTTTTCCTTTAAACCTACTGGAGCTTGTTTACCAGAATCTTAGTCTTCAATAGAGTTGACTTCAGATTTTATGGAGCATGATGACCCTTAAGCACCAAACAATCGGGGCCATTTAACATGGAAGAAGAATTGCATCTAAGAAGCCACCTGGGGATTGCAATGACAATTTACCATTCACATCAGAGCCAAAGATCTGGAAATGGGCCTTCATTCAGACAGGGTTCGGTTGAGTAGAAGTGGCCTTGGAAGTAATTACTAACTCTTGAATTTAAAACAAAGTGCAATGTAACTAAAGATCTATAGAACCAAGGGCCAATGGGAGCCCCCATTTGGCATAGTCCATGGGGCCTAGCCGACCTCATAAATATGGAGCAGAAGCTTTTATGCATTTCTTGAAATAATTCACTAATATGTAAACATATAAACCTACATATGTGCTGATTTACATATATATATTTTTTTCTATTCTCAATCCTAAAATTTAGCATTCTTAAGAAGTTAGTTTTGCAGAAAGACTGAGTTTGTTTCCTTTGCCTCCAACTGCTTCATAAAAGCTCATAAATGTACAAATCAGTCAAATATCCAAACTAACAGCATTTCATCAATCTTACTTCACCCTTAATAATTCATCCCTCTTATGTTTACTCTAATACTTGTGAAGCATAAATATGCATGATATGCGGCTGTGTATGTTCAAGCACTTTCATGGATAGACTTAACAGCGGGAGACTTTTGACCTTGGTCGGAAGAGGAAAAAGTTACTGCAATAACTAATGACAGAAATGACAGTCTCATACTTTAAATTAAAGGGAAAGGGGGAGAAAAACATTCCCAAGAGAGAATTCCTTAATAGCAATTTAGATTTCAGCCTAGGAGGTACTTTTTGTAAATTACATTTGAAAGCAGTTGCTTTTTCTACACTGGGTTTAACAGGGATAATACCTATCCTCTCGCCAAAAACCTTACAGAGATGTTGTAAGAAATAAAAGGAGAATGTCTGTGGAGCCTTTGAGCTACTTGAAATAAATATGGTAATAAATACAAGGACTTCTTATTAATTCTAGTAAATATTGAGCCAGGAAAAAAACAAGCCACAATAAAAGTGAGATTTGAATAAAATCTACTAACTCCTAATTAAATTATTCTAGATGCTTTGCTTTTTTGTTTTTGTTTTTTTCTTTTTTCTAACTCCCATTAATTTTGTAAGGAGAGTATTGGGTATTTAACATCTCATTTCCTCACTGTTTTAAGGATTTTCAATATTTTGGAAAATAGTCAGATATTAACAAGAACCAATTTAGGATCCATAGATTGTTGACAACTTGGCTTAAACACTACAATCAAGTAACTGTGAAATATGAAGATTGAGACTTTGTTGTTGCCTTTGTTGTGTACCACATGCTTTAAATCTCAAAGGGATTTTTCCAGATGTTTCAGCCAGTCTTCTTGGTGTGCTTAAAAACTATGCTCTGTTTTCTGAGTCCGTTTCCCCTAAATATACAAACTGAAATGCCCAGGCTAAAGTGAATTCAATCATCCTTTTTTTTTTTTTTTTTTTTTACCATTTTTCAATGAAGCATTCTGTTCTGTCATCAGGTGAAAAGGAGAACAATACCTTCAAGATCTCATTTACAGATATAATATTATGAGAAAACTGACACAGATTTATGTACCAGCTAGTAATGGCACAGTTAGGATCATTATCTGTGCAGGGAGACGTAGGCCAAAAGGCATTTTTCATTTTCTGAATGAGCACCAACCAAACTTGGAAGTCTGTTGAAGTTAAAGAAGCAGGACATTGGTACATTGACAAGTTTTACTTAACGATGCTTTTCCTGGGCCCAGAGAATGACAGACTCAGAAAACGCCATTCATCCTAACAGGGATTCCAAAACTGTGCTATAGGTATTATTTATGTTGCCAGGGTCACAATTAGCATTCCAGACGTGCAAAGAAAAAGAAGCTTCTTTATTTTCTTTTTTTTTTAAATATATTTTATTGATTTTTTACAGAGAGGAAGGGAGAGAGATAGAGAGTCAGAAACATCGATCAGCTGCCTCCTGCACATCTCCTACTGGGGATGTGCCCGCAACCCAGGTACATGCCCTTGACTGGAATCGAACCCGGGACCTTTCAGTCCGCAGGCCGACGCTCTATCCACTGAGCCAAACCGGTTTCAGCAGCTTCTTTATTTTCTACAAGTGATAGAATCTTTCTCACAAGCTCCCACCCTGCTAGGAAACTGATGGAGGTAAAGGGTGAGGATCAACAGGCTTTAATTTTAAATTTATCTCTTAATGATGTTTCAGTTCCTCTGGGTTACATAGTCTCTTTGGGATAATTTTTTAGTCAATTCAATGTTCTTTCCCTAATGGAACTGATCCTCCCTTTCCCCTCTTCCTTCATCAAATCATGCTTGGATACAGGAGATGACTTACAGTCCTCATGATTTGGGAATGGAAAGGACCGTAGTCTCATGCTGGTCCCTAGGCAGGGATTCATGATAGGCTCGTTGATCTGGTCTTTGAGGGTGTCCAGGCTGGACATCTTACTGTGTTCACCTTTGAAATGAACAGCTGTAATCAGCAAAGTCCTTGGAGAACTAGGCTATCTGCCTTGATGACTGACTCCAAAATTGGGTCTCACTAGCCAAACATGAAGCTACTTTGGGGTCTGCGACTTACATTTGGTGACCTACTAGATCTAGGTCAGCTCTCAAAATAGGTTTTACCATTTATTTTTCTACTCCCATATTTTCTCTTTCTACCATCCCACAGGATAGAAGATACAATCTTTCTATTTTCTCTTCCTCCATAGCTGGGACATCCTTTATATCATTGTCTTAGTCAGCTCAGGCTGCAGTGACAAATTACTGTAGACTAGGTGGCTAAGACAACAAACATTTGTTTCACACAGTTCTAGAAGCTGGAAAGTCCAAGATCAAGGTGCTGGTTAATTTGGTCCCTGGTGAGATACCTCTTCCTGGTTTGTAGACAGCTTTCTTCTCATTGTATCTGAGAGAGAGAGAGAGAGAGAGAGAGAGAGCGAGAGCACTCTTATGTTTCTTTATATAAGGGCACTAATCTTATTAAGACTCCATTCTTGTGACCTAATTTTCTTCCAACTCTAAATACTGCCACATTGGGATTAGGGTTTTAACATATAAATTTTGGGAGGAAAGAAACATTTAATCCTTAGCAATCAGAGTTTTGATTTATTTGTTCTGGTTAGTACATCCTTTAACCCATACACACCTTCCCAGAAGTCACATGATTCATGTTCAGCCTTGGATGTAGAATGCTTCAAAGGTATAAGATTTAAGGGTCAATCAAATATATAGTTTAATATTTTCACAATATTTCTATTATAAAGCTAAAAGACATTTAAAGGTGCAGAGAAATTAGCAATGTCTACATGTGTGTGAGCATATGTGTGAGTTTGTGCACACATGAGGTAGGGGTCTGTAAACAGTCATAGGAAATGCAGTTGTCATAGCCTATGAGAGCAAGACTCTTTTGAATTATTCCAACCTTCACTAGCTCAAAACTTACAGAGTATTTCATCACCTGCCATAGGTAATGGTGCCTTGAAAATAGACATGAGCTGTCAGCCCAAAACATACTCCCCTCTAGGAACCTAAATATTTCCTCCAGGGGGTATCAGGGAAATGTCAAATCATTGGAGACTGCCTTTTCAACCCCAAGGTCGACTAGACCTGGGATAAAATACATGTTTCCTGGAAACACCTCATAATTTAGACTCTTCTGGATTTTCCACACAATATTTATTCTGCTCTCCCTGACTTTTCATGGAGAGGAGATGTAGTGCTTCTACTCCATTCTATGGATTAAGTTGATGTTTAGACAATCTTTTGTTTTCCCTTCAGAATAAAGTCTCTCCCAAATAGTATCCCAGGAGTTATCTTCATGTAGAATCAACCTTATGAAGAAACAGAGTAAGTAAAGAGGAAATCAAGTAAATGAGATTTCTTAGAGAAAATTCATCTGGTAAATAGTTATGTGCCATAAACTCTGGAGAAGTAAGTTTACCCAACATGGTAATCATCACACCTCACTTATAACCAGTCTCTTTTTACAGCTGAGAGTATAGTCTGGTGGCAGATTTCAATTAGTCACATATTACTTATGAATTTTATCCACATAAAATATGCAGGTAACCTGCTTTCCCCATAACCTTTCTATTGCTGATAATTGAGAAATGAGTATAGTTGAATTCACTTTATAATGCACTGCTCTTTTTAGTTTTATTTATTTATTTATTTTGCTTAAAAAATTCTGGGACTCAGGTTACTCTTCTAAGTAGTGTTATACAAGAAACCATGATTTGGGAAGTTAACACTATGGTCAAACCCTGGCTTACTATGAACGTTCTATTTTAGAGGATATTGCTTTCAATCTTATTTGATCCTCCGTATATTGAAAGTAACAATACTCATAGGATAATTAGAAAAACCAAGTGAAATTAAGGCTGTAGTAACTAACTGAAGCTATTCTGGGCACATTTAGAATAGTTTTTTTTTCTGACCCTGAAGACCAAGTCTAATAGCAGTATGTAGGGAGGAGAGAAGCCATGGTCAGATAAAGAAATATTCAGCCCTGACTGGTTTGGCTCAGTGGATAGAGAGTTGGCCTGTGGACTGAAAGGTCCCAGGTTTGATTCTGGTCAAGGGCATGTACCTTGGTTGCGGGCACATCCTCAGTAGGAGGTGTGCAGGAAGCAGCTGATCAACGTTTCTAACTCTCTATCCCTCTCTCTCTCTGTAAAAAATCAATAAAATACATTTTTTTATAAAAGAAAGAAAGATTCATATAGTTCCCCCTGCATGAATAAGTTTCTTCTGAGCTTTGAACTCTGGCTGAGGCACCTACATAAAAAATAATAATAATAAGTGAAGTAGTATAATAATGCACATAAAGAGGATAATGGATGATCAGGAAAGAACAGTTGCTGGCTCCAGAGGACAAAGCTCCCAGAACCCAGGTTCCATGTGCAGCCAACCCTATGACATTGTCAATAGATATGTCCCTTCGCTCAATATGCCTTGTGAATGGAGATGTTGAGCATTGAGCTAGGTAAGCTGATATAGTGATGAACAGAGTGTTGTTGAACTCAAAATGCTTATCATTTAGTTGAGGAGTCAAGAAGTAATCCTGCAATTCCAATTTGGTGTAGTAACTGCTGTCCAACACGTAAGCACTGGATGTCATGAAGGAGGGTTTCACAGAGGGTGTAGTACTCAAGCTGCAATCTAAGAACAGGGATGTTTCTAAAGCTATCAATGCCTGTTCATACACATAGAAATCACCTACTTTGTTTTCTGTATAATTTAATTCAAACTTTCTGCTCTTGTTATGTTCTCTTACTCTTCAATAATATTGAGCTGAGCATAATCTATTTTTAGTCCTAGCCAGTTTGTTTACTTTCACAATTCTTCTCAGTTGCTTATGAAGTAAGTTATTTAGTTGAATTCCTTAGAAGTCATTGGATTCTGAATCAATTGAATATTCACCTGAGTGCAAGCTATACAAATTGCTATTATGGTGAAGTAATGTCATGCACATTTCATATCACAAGGCACATATTATTTTGAATGTTTTCAAAGTTAATATTTAATAATACTCAGTTTAATGGAGTCAAATGGCAAGTTTCAAAATACAATTTTAAATGGCTATAATATGTTCATTTTTCTCCATTAAAGCTTCCATAATTTTTAATTTTATAAATAAACTTGGAACATGTTTGTTTGACTAACTGGACTCTTTTTTATGTAATATATAGAAACCTAATTCAAATTCGAATAAAAGATAATTTTTCAAAATGTCAAACATAGTTGGATCCAGGTCCTCAAACTCTATCATCAGTGCTTCTCTCTCTCTCCTTCCTTTCTTTCCTCCACTTATCCATCCACCTCTTGGATCTGCTTTCTCTTTGTAAATAGTAGTTTCTTCATATCTAGTGACAAAAATAGGCCCCAGAAAATCAACTCAAAGCTTCTGTCATCTTTACAGCTAATTACAAAGATAAATCAGGGCTTCTTCCCATTAAAATTCCTGAGGATGACTCTGATTGGCTAAATCTGGGTTACATGCCCATCTATGGAGCAGAAGGGAGTAACCTGATTGGCCCGGGTTGAATCATGTGCCCACCATCATGGCAGGAGAGGCAGCTGTTTATGACCAACATCTTCATCATGTTGGAAGGAACAATTACTGAAAGAAAAAGATGGGCAGAGAACATAACACAAATTTTCATTATAACATGAAACTTTCAAGTGTGAGACCTTTTTGAGGTAACCCAGTAAGGTGTTTGAGTCTGTGAGCTCATACTGCTGGTTCATCTTGCAAAAGTGTCACTGCTGCTACAGAATGAGTAGGAATTATCCCTAGAGTCTGCATATACTTACATCTTATTCCAGCTTAAAGAGAGCGAACCTTTGAAGAGTTAAACCTGAACCACAGGCTCAGGCTGAAACAGAAGATTTTAACTCTCTAAGAAAATGACACAGAAAATTCAGAGAAATGCACCTGGAAAGAAATATCTATGAAATGCATATGGCCATCAAAAGGAGCTAGGAGGCAAGTTATGGCCTCTGACGCACAAACATGATGCATGAATACTGCAACTGTAGGAATTCCTTAACTGGTAATTTAAACATCCAGATAGTAAAATACTAAATGTTAATATGAATTCTGCATTTTACTAGGATTAAGGGAAAATTAAGACAGTTCCAAACTGTACCAGTACAATAGAAATTTACAGTAAAAGATTAGGTAAATATGGATTATTTAGTGGGTAGAAAAGAAAAAGCAATCTCTTCAGTTTCTTTTCAATTCCCTCAGAGCCCATGTAACAGTTTAATTGTAAAAAGATGCTTTAAGCAAACGTCAAAAAACATTAAGCTGCTCTGTGATAAGAATTGTGCTAGGGGCTTAGGACAAAACAATAAATGAGGCATGGTCTTGCCCTCAAGGAAGTCACTGTTTTGTAGGGAAGAAGACCCCTTCAGCAGACTATTAAAATATAATCTACAATAGAGGTTTGTAAAAGGGACTATTAAAATATATAGTGTGAATTTAAGGGGTCGCAAGTACAACTCTGCCAATAATTATGTTCTTTATTTCTTTAAATTCTATCATTAGAGGTTGATATATCTGGATTAGAAGATAGTTCTTTTAAATTTAAAATAGCCCTGGTAAGAATCTCACTTTGATTAGGATTGTCAGTTTTTCATGCTTGGTGTGAATTAATCAATCAGGTAATCTTTCACTAAATCTCACCTCAAATCAGTAAATTCAGGAAATGAGTTTTTGTGGGGAGACTTGAGGAGCAAAGGCAATAGAAGAAGAGAATGTTGGATATGCAGGATTAGAGAATCCCAAAGTCAGACTGAACCAGGATAGCTGTGTTTACTCCCTTGATGTACTAATGTATTGTGTCAGGAGATTTAATAACACTTACTGCTGTAGATGGACAATTAGTTGATTGTGTCTTAGTTGACTGCCTCTAGGTTCATCAGAAAGAGCTGAAGTAAATGTCAGCCCTATTCACCTCCTGTATCCCCAGCCAGAGTCACCAGGAATTTGGGTCCTCAAGGTCTGCAAGAAGTTGTCAGGCGGACATGGACCTTGGCAGACACTAACAGGCCTAGGTATACCAATGGAGTCAATTAAGCTGTATTTGTCTGAAAAGGTACTCCCATCCACCCACCATACCAGAGAGACCTTAGTCTGAAAACAGGATGAGATTGGCAAGTTCTGTGGTTTAAACCACATTGGAGAAGACTTCACAGTCCTGGCATGAAGCACAGCAGTGAGGTCCCCTGCATTAAAGCCTCCCTGAATCTTCTGAATCTGTATAAATGCCAGGATGCCCATCCATTAGCATGAGAGAGGGAAAGAAAGCCATAAACAGTGACTGATAGAAGACACCTCACCTAATCTTGAGGATAGGGTTCAACCAGAATTTATTTTGATAAAGAAATGAAGCATACTTATACATAGGATGGCATGAATAATCCAGTGCCTATTACAGAACTACTGAAAAGTTATAATTTCCATGGGGGAGGTTCAAGATCAAAATAGAAGATATTTAAAGGAAAGCAGGGCATGCATTGTATTGGACTCTTCAAAGACCTTTGTACAACCTTATCAGTAATTGGATTAAGATTGGCATTTGATCTACTATGGACAATGAAACATGAGGGGATTTCTATGAAAGGATTCCTTATTCTTAATAAAGAGACCTAGAAAAAGAGATGGTCCTTTTTCCTATGAACATCATATGTCTAGATGAGCCTGCTAGACTGCTGCAGCCATGTTGCTGCCAGCCCAAGGACAAAGTCAACATGTGGAAGAGAATGGCTGGCAAGTGGACCTGGAACTGGACTG
Source organism: Myotis lucifugus (assembly GCF_000147115.1). Lineage (NCBI taxonomy): Eukaryota > Metazoa > Chordata > Mammalia > Chiroptera > Vespertilionidae > Myotis > Myotis lucifugus. The sequence continues at coordinate 9,232,597 of NW_005871073.1, forward strand.
ACCACATCAGAGCCACTGCTTTCTGAATATGTTAGATGAGATGATGAGTTTCAGTTTTCTCCCATGTGCTGCCATGAGTATTTGATATGCAAGGTGTGACTGTTTTGGTGTAATCCCCTCATACTTAGCACAGGCAGTTCATTACAGTTCAACCAGGACAGTGGATCAATACATGGTACGATGGACCCTTTTGACCCCACTCTACCTATTCTCTACCCTGTACCAAAATGCCATCACCCCAGAATAATCCAGTCAGATCATATCTCTCCTTAAACATCAATACGGGCTTTCTATTTTCCATAGGGAAAACATTCTACTATGGCAGACAAGGTCTTTGGGAATCTGGGCTTCACTTGCCATTCTGCTAGGCTCCCACTGAAACATGGGGTTTGGGGTGCAGGCTTTTCTTCCCATGGGATCTTGACCTCACAAAGTTTGAAAAATAAACTCGTGGACAAAAAGGCTTCTTTAATTAAAATGTAGAAGTTTATTGGAAGCAGATACAAACTCCATCTGGGCAAGGGTGTCCCCAAAGGGGACCCCATGGGGAGGGGGCCCCCACACACACCATTGGGAAAGTCTTGCTCTCTCTCTCTCTAGTGGGAAAAATAAAAAAAATCCTGCCTCGTGTCCCTTTGTCTCTGGTTTATATATGCTTTAGTTCTTTGTTTGAATCTGACCTTTTCTTATTGGTTCCTTTCCTTTAATATGGAACTCCCATGTTTCCCTCATTGGTCATTCTGCTGCATAGAATTAGTTTCAAAGCTCAAAGCCCACATGGTGCTCCCCACCTTCTCTCCCCCTTATCTTACTGGTTGGAGTCACTTTTGATTTATCTTATGGTTTCCTCCCAGTTGTGCTGGCAGAGAAAGCCTTATCTTATAGCTCTCCCAGCTACTCAGATCAGGGCTACTTTTGGTCTAACTTATGGTCACTTTAATTGCTTATGGCTGTTTTATTTGCTTAGGCCAGAAATATTTCCATCTGCCTGTGGCACTTCTCTATCCTCTATACAAGTAAGATACACATTTTGGCATCTTCAAGTCTCCATCTATGCATTCCTCTCCCATGGACCGTCTTTATTCCTAAAACTCCCTAAACATGCCTATTTTGTCCCTAAAACTCATTTCACCACCATTTCATTCAACACACCTGGCATAACATTCTGGCCTTCCCTATGTTCCTCAGCACATTGCCCCTCTGTGTGTCTTTTGGACCAATCATGGGAAAGTCATCTGCCAAAAATACCCTTACCCATCTTTCCTGTCTGCAAATCTACTTTCCCATCCATACCAACCTCTGTGAAGTTCTTCCCTGACTTCCATTTCTGCTGTGTTCCATAGCACGTGTGTCCTATCTTCTAGGGCTTTTTTATACATCTGTTTATTTTTGTCAATGCTCCCTACTAGCCTGTATGCCCCTTGAGACTATCTCGGTAACCTCAGCACCAAGTTCCATTCTAGACCCATAATAGGTATTCAATCAGTGGAACAAACAAGCTAATGAATGAAAAATAATTTCAGCCCCCCCTCCCAGGATTTAGAAAAATTACTTTCAACAATAAAGATTTAAATGAATGATAGAAGCAAATTATATAATATATAGATTTCTTCTACTGAGTAAACAACCACATCCCATACCTCTTGAGAGTATGACAGCTAACCAGCCCATGCAGTGAGTTATTCTTGACTACTGCTTATCCAAAGGGCTGATCACTGTGGTGGGCATGTATTTCTTATACTATTTTAAGTGTGAATATGGAAAACTGATTTCTAACCATGACAGGGTTATTTGGGATGATTGCTTAACACAAGCATAACATTGTGCTTTTTAAAAACTAAATTAGAATCATGTGATATAGTGACACAGAGACCAAAACAAGTATCTTATACTAGAGGCCCAGTGTATGAAATTCGTGCACGGGGTGGGGGTGGGTGGTGGTGGGGCAGTCCCCTCAGCCCAGCCAGCACCCTCTCCAATCCGAGATCCCTCGAGGGATGTCCTGGGGATTGGGCCTAAACCGGCAGTCAGACATCCCCTCTCACAATCCCGGGACCACTGGCTCCTAACTGCTCACCTGCCTGCCTACCTGGTTGCCCCCAACTGTCCCTGCGCCAGCCTGGTCTCCCCTCACTGCCCCCCCTCTGCCGGACAGGTCACCCCTCACTGCCCCCCCCACAGGCCTGGTCACCCCCAACTGCCCCCCTTGCAGGCCTGGTCGCCCCACACAGCCTGCTGCTCAGTCATTTGGTGGCCCCTCACTAACCCCCCTGCAGGCCTGGTCGCCCCACCGCAGCCTGCTGCTCAGTCATTTGGTCGCCCCTCACTGCCCACCACTCCTGCCAGCCTGGTCACCCCCAACTTCCCCCTGCCGGCCTGGTCGCCCCACACAGCCTGCTGCTCAATCGTTTGGTCGCCCCTCACTAACCCCCCTGCTAGTCTGGTCACCCCACGCAGCCTGCTTGTTCAGTTGTTTGTTCGCCCCTCACTAACCCTCCTGCCTTCCTAGTTGCCCCATGCAGCCTGTTTGGTCATCCGTTCGGTTGCGATGGTCGCTTAGGCTTTTATTATTATAGATATTTTTAATGAACTGCCTCCTAAATATATTTCCTCATTGATCAAATACAAAATACATATATGTATTTTATATAAGAAGTATTTTCAAAAAAGAAACATGTTGGAAGGAATTAAAATTGGTCATATTTATGTAAAATATGTAATTAGTAATATTTAGGCACAAGTCAGTATGAATATTTGTTGAGAGACAATAGATGTATTCAGAAAGATATATATAATCATGATATGTTCAGGCAAGAACACAGACTAATGAAACTAGGCGTTATGCTGATGCAATTTGTCTCCACAGCTCTTCGTCAGCTGCTTGCCACTAGGACCTAAACCACGGCATCTGGGGGTTTGACAAAGCCCCACTGGTCTCTGGCAATTTGGAAAGTTGGCTGCAAATGGAGGTTTCCCCAAGTGTCTGCTGGCGGCGCCATGCTGGTGGCATTGCATCAGTGCCTGGGAAATACCAATAGCTAAATGCTTTCCCTATTTCATTTTCTAAATCCCATAGCCCAGTAACAGCCAGGCTGCAGACATTGTATTCTGAAAGGATTATTGCACTTCCTGAGACGTTAAAGTCACTCAGCTTTTGCCCCCGTGGCTTGGGACACCAGCCGAGACATACTGCAGTCACACAGCTGCCATTGGCTGTCTCCGGGGGCTTCCTGCTTAATGATATTCCAAACATCAGTGCTCCCTTCTATTATGTAAACGCTTTGCCACCAACTCCCTTTTGCTACTTTTAAGGCTTTTTCCATTTTTGTGTTTACCTTATTTATCTTACCTTCACACTTCCCTGACCTGATTACCCTTAGACATAATCAACTCCTGTTCTCTTTTATGTATCAGTGGCTGCCGCTTGATATTACGGGGTTATTTTAATATAGTAACGGAAAATGATAAAGGCCAATCAATTACTTTGTATTATCCATTGTGTTCCATTGGGATTGATTTTCCTCTATGTAATCATGTTTGCAGCCATAAAAACAAAGATTAAAAAGGGGTTTCTTTCTATTTTTCATATTCAAAGGAGTTGCATTAGCATCCCTGCCTCATAATGTTGCTGCCAAGGAAGCAACATCTGGAGAAATGGAGCCCCTACGAGGTGGCTAGAGCCGTGGGCAGGACCCGCCACTAGCCCTAGCACTCCGGCCCGTGTCCCCAGGATTTATTTTCCCTAGTGCTCTTTAGAAAACTCTGGCATCACATGTATTCATTAATAAACGGCAACCCTGTGTCTGCTGCACGTGTTTACATAAGAGGTTTCCACATTATCACGTGGCCTCACCACAAAACTGCTTAAAACCTCCCATGTCGAGGAGCCTAGAAATGGACCCATCATGCCTCTTCCCCAGTATCTCAGTGCCATTCACTCACTTAAACGTCATGCCCCCGGGCTCCCGGTCCTTGAGAATAAATACCCATTAGATGCAAGCAGGGCACATACACTGGCCGGGAGATAACACAAAGCAGGGCAGGCAACATGCAGGAGATACCTGCAGAAGACTCCCAGTCCCTACGGCAGGGAGATGCTCTGAGCCAGGAATCGGCTTCAAAGAGCTGAGCTAGAGAGCCGCAGCCCTGGATCGCCAGCCTGGCCTGCACTGAGATGGACACACTGGTGGGCTGCCGCTCAGCTCTCGGCAGCCCAGGTGGCCGCCAGCGCTGCCCGTCCTCCCTGCTATTCCCGTGGCCAAATGGCTCGACTGGCCGTTTGTCTTTTGTTAGGTCTGAAAACCCAAAAGGTAACCCTGCCTGCAGGACTCTGAGTTTGGTCTGACCTCACTTTCATTGCTGGGGTGCTCCAGACTCTCTTTGCCCTCCTCTGCCCCCTCAGCTGATTTTTCCCCTGAAATACGCACAGTGCATGTGTCAACCCCCCCCCCCCGGGTTATGGGGGGACCTCAGGCGAGGGTGGGGGTTGGTGCTGCCACATTCCCCTGCAGCCTCCAGACACATTGGGGGCCTGTGGAGTCTCGCAATCCGGAGACTCCCTGGGGGCTGGGTTGGCAGGGCTGCCCGCTACTGCTGGCCTGGTTTGTCCTCCCTAGAGGCCTGGGAGATCCTGCTGCCTGAGGGCCTGGGCTCTGGAAATCGCTGCTCTGCCAGTTGCCAGAGTTCTGATGCTGTATTTGAGGGGATGGTAGCAATCCCATCTGTGCCTGTTTAGGTGAAAGTGCGCATGATATCAAGGAGACAAAGAAGTGCTTTGTACGTGTCTGCATTCTGCTCGGCCCTCCCTGAGGTGTCTGAGTTACGCTCACCCCTTTCCAGTCCTTGAGCCTGGATTCTCTTTTGCAGCTGCCTCATCCTGAGTCCCCCAGGGGCAGCGCTGTGGCCTCACCAGCAAATGAAGCCCGAGGGCGTGAGGAAGGCCTGTCACAAAGTGGCCCTCCTCTCAACAGAGCTTCAAGCTCCTGTTTGCTCATCTGGTGAAAACGCAGTCTGCGGCTGCCTCCCGCAGCACCCTCCCTTGGAGAGTTCATTCCCAAAGCCACCCAGGAATTTGTATGGTAGAACACACAGTTGCTTAAATAGGTTGTCTCCGAATGGCCATGATCTCCCCCTCCACCTCCACCTGCCACAAATCTCCCGGGCCTCGCAGCTGCTGTCAGGCCTGCCCACAGCTCCACAGCCCTCCTGAATGAGCTCCACGTTTGGCAGACTCAGACACAGGGGCAGGAGTGGTGGACGGATCTGAACTTTTGAGAAAGCCTTCCAAACGCTGCGTGGCACCCTTAGCACTTTGAGAGTAGGGAGGCTGTGGGAGTGGGGGTCAGCTTTCTCCCTCGGGGAAATTACTCCAATCGGTGTTTAAATGTGTACTCTGTGTTGTGAAAATAAACACAAATAAAGTGTACCTCCCAAACGCAGAGTTTCTTTGGCTGGCTCTGTGCTCCAGAGGTGGGCTCCCCCTACTGCTCGGCTCTGTTTTGACAGAAAAATGGACGATAGTCCTTTTCCAGAAGCCGCTCCAGCCTCCCCCCGCCCCCAGTCCCGCTGGCTCTAATGAACTGTCTTTCTCTGCGGACCCCATCACTGGCTCCCTGTTCTCCTCCCCTCCCTGTTCTCCTCCTCCTTTCTCTCCTCTGGTTCTCCAGCTCAGGCAGAGAAGCCCGGGAATCAAACGCAGCTTCACTCAGCCATTAACAGCACCCTGGGTCCCGTAACAAAGCGCTGCCCCTGCTCCTCATCCTATGACCTTGTCGGTCCCGGCCCCACTGCACCCCACGCCAGCTCAGACCTGTTTGCAGCACCACCCAGAACGGTGACACCATACAGAATGACGTTTAAACATCTACAGTCCAGGGTTCCAAGTCACCTGTGCAATCACATAACAAACCTTTACCGTATTATAGAATGGCATCGCTTGGGGTGAGCTGTGGGAGTTGCACTAATGGGTGTTTTCCCCTGTTTTCCAATCATAACCTCGCTGTATTGCAGAGGAGACATCGTTCCGTCCTAATGCATCTCATGAATTGTGTCCAAACACAAAGAAAGCGATGAGTTTTGAAATATCAACATCTGCCCCATGTGCTTGCTCCTGCGTGATGGTTCTAATTGCACTCCATACAGCCTATTGTTGTTGGATTCCCTCGAGGTCTTGGAAAAACTAGTGAAAACAGTGTGGAATGGATTCCGTGTGTGAAATCAGCAGACTTCTTTTTTTTTCCTCCTTTGCCTTAAATATTAACTTAGAATATATAACACTCCATAGCCCATATGAAAAGCATTTCAAGCGAAATGGATGAAATTATCTCCTGAAACTAATTCCTCACATAAAAATTGAACTGGGTGAACCCTTCTCATCAGCAGCTGACGGGTAAAGAAATTCAGTAATTTGACTTCAGTTTGGGGATATTCTTTACTCCGAATATATTATTTGAGTAAATAATTTGAAGCATTTGTTAAAAAAGCATTTTAAAGGTGCATGTACCTGAAATATTTGGCACCTATCTTAAATTTCAGGGCACGGCATTGCATGTGCAACATATTCTCGTATCTGCCACTATTTAGTGTTGTCATCCAAATAATATAATAAGGATGTCTCTGTAGATTTAAAAAACAAAAGCAGGTCTTGCTTAAAGCATCTATCGTTGTGGAAAAAGGTCGTACAATTCTTCCCCTTAACAATATCTTTAATGCTTAAAATGTGCTAGGTACTGTGTTCAGCACTTTATATGCAGTGTGTGTTCGCCTCTCACAACCCTTTCAGGTAGCCTTCCTCCCTCCAACTTACAGGTAGGAAACCAAGGAGGTGAAGAATCATGCTCCAAGGGAAGTGGCAGAGTCAGAACTGAATGCCGGTCCATCTGCCTATCACAGAAGCCTTATTAAAACAGGAGGACACAGAAAGGATTTCTGTGGCTGAGGACTGTTTTGAATGTAGGCAGACTTTATTGACTGTGGAAGAGCTGATGTTTGAATATTGTTAGAAAGGATCCCGCAGGAAAGAGTTGTGTGTGCAAGGAAAGTAAACTTTTATTCCTGTGTTGTTTCAGAAGACTTGGCAGCACCAGTTTCTCTGACAACTCGCATGAATCGCTCTGTTACTTAATCAGTATTGTACAGCGCCACTTAATCCTTTTTATGGCGTAGCTTGTCTTGTAACGTTGTACTGCTGATAAACCCACGCTCAGGAATAATGTACTTTTAGAAAATCAACACCACGCTCTGTTTTTAAAGCAAGGACACTTTATTTGTGAAAGTTTCTATTCTATCACCGCCTTCATCACAACACAGACACTAACAACAGGGTTACCCGATAAGGACTTGACGGAGATGAAACCGTTTGAAACACGTTATTTATTGCACTGTCCTCTGAGTTCTGATTATAGGGCATGAGTCCTCTTGATCCCTGGGTTAAAAGCATCCAGATTGAATTTTTATCATGCTATGCATCAAATACTTCAACAGTTATAACTGTAGTAACATTTTTTTTAATGGAAGAAGCATTTCAATCCTGAAAATTTGCACAGATTTGGCAGGTGGTAGAGGTGGGGGCAGCTAATTAAGGCAATATTTATTATCCTCTCTTCTGTAAAAGCATTTTGCAGTCAATATCCAGCATAACTAGCAGTTTTAATTTCAGCAAAATGAGCATCTTAAATAAATTGAAGAATTTTTAACATCGCATCAGAGTGACAGCATCAGCCTGCTTCCCTTTGAGAATCAATTAGCAGCTAAACAACTATACAGACTCTGTAATGATACATGTCGGTGGTATTTCCCCAAATTACCTGGAGCAAGGTAAATGGCATGAGAGCTGCAGTCACCAGGGAAAGCATGAAAGGGTACACCACCCCAGCATGAAGTTATTCAGGAAAAATCTGTAAAGAAAAAATAAGTGTCTGAGGCTACATGGCAGCTGTTTCAAATAATAAAATATTTGCATCTCTGCTGAGGATTTTGGTTTTGTGGGCTGGTTGTGACCCATGCATTTTTTCCTGAACCTGCTGTTCATTCTTTGAGCTTAACCAGTTACAATTAAACCATCAAGTAGATACACTTGTTTGTTTCGGGAATATGAGAGACAGTAAAGCTTCACTTCAGACAGAGGTGCCCAAGAGGAAGAGGTTAGAAAGTGCTGTGCAAAGCTGTGAAACACTGGCTAGCAATTTAAATTGGAATCAGACAATTCAATGTGAATAGGAAAGGAAAAAAAAAAACCCTCACATATAGAGTATGCAGTGGAATGAGTGAGGGACAGCAAAAGAGGTTTTATTTTTAGAAGTCTTTGCTACGTTCTTTATAAGCATCTCAATCTTTGTTAAAAAGAAACAGCAGATATGAGCATTTTCCTTAGGGGAGCATTTTTTTTTTCATATAAAATTTTAGTATTTGGCTGCCTAGTGTGAGGCTTTTTGTAACAGAATATACAAATTGTATTTTATATGGTTCCTTATTTATAGTGAAACAACCATTTTAATAAAATGATTCACTTAGATTATTTTACTGCTTTTCATTATGGATCTTTATATTTTTTCATTTGTTCTTGTTGTTCTCCCAGTTCAAATTAAAATGTTTGACTCCATGATTAATCCCAACTGGATTTGATTTTTGAAGTTATTCTTTCAAAAAACAAACAAACAACAAAACAAAACACTTGCTAACCTATCTTTCTACAAAGATCAAAATCAATACAAACCTTGGCTGCTCAGGTAAGTCATCCCGGGGCTGAGTTAACTGTTATTCGCAGCAAATATCTAGCATTTACTTATTGGGAAGAGGGGAAATGAAGCAAACTTAGTACCCTAAAAGGAGCAGACTGCCCTGCCTCTTCCAGATTATAGAATCAATAGTGATACCTACCCAATGCAATTTTAAGGGGTTTTGTTTTGACTTGTTTTGCTGGAGGGATAGAGCTGGCTTTTGTTTTGTATTTGAAACATCGTAATCTGAAGTCTATTCTATAAAAGGCTTTTTCATGTGGCATGTGCCATCATTTATCTTAAATCATAAAGGAGAAATATTGTATTCAACATCGTGAATAATGTGAAAGAAAATTCTTAGGATTTTGCATCTGGATTCCAGTAAATCCAGTTTAAAGCAACAGGGCTTATGTCTGTGGAGATGAGGATGGTAAAAATGTATCCCATTATATGAATACCTTATGCATGCCTGTTAGCAACCTAAGAGCCTTGTGACACTCAACTGTAGGTTTATGGTTCTACAAAAAAAATGTTGCGTCAATATAAATTATTTCTCATCTTATTTGAATGGTATGATTCAAATCAATGTTAAATAGAAACGATGATATGACATGAAATTAGACTGCTAAGATAAATTTTAAATGAGGTATTTTAGCTAAAGACTGGAAAATACAAAATCACATTCTTTTTGTTTTTAGTGTATTTATTGCTGGAATGTTTCATATATTACTCTGACAACATTCAGTGAGCCTAAAGATTTGTAAATAAAATAAGATTTCAATGAGAAAATATGTGTAAAGAGAAATGCTGGTTGTATTATTAATATATATGCTCACAGAACTTGTAGCTTAAAATGTAAAAATACAACCACACACACACACACACACACAGTCTCTCCTCTACCTAATTTGCTGAGTTAATGTACCTTCTCAGAAAATATATATTTTGAATAAGATGAATTAAATATGTGGGTTGGGTTTGGAATGCAATAAAATGATTACATTAAGAATGACCATATTTGAGGGGAAAATAGCGAAGTTCGGCTAATTTATTATTATTACTCGTTACATTTAAAGAAACTTGGACGAGAGATCAAAGTGCATTTTGATTTGTTTGAAAATTGTAAGTGACCCATTCCCAGATTCCCAACCCCATAAAGTCAGAAGGCAGTCTGCGAGTACTCCCTGCTCTAATCAAGAAGGAAGGGACTTCAGCTTCAAATGTCAATGCTGTAAACATGGTCAATCTGGAAAATATTTTCTAAGCAAGCAACCATGTGTTAAACGGACCGAACTTGTCATGAAAGGGCTGCAGCTGCAAACCTGCAAACTTCTTACTTCCAGGAAGACTCCAGATGCTGAGACGGGCAAGCGGGGTTTTCATCTTGGCTCCCCAGCTGTCGGTCGCACCTCAGGACTGTGCCTGCCTCCATCGTTTTAAACAGCTTCCACCAGGGAAAGAAGCAGTGACCGTGGAACACCAGGAAGGAACAGCGCGGTCTTGCTGCAGAAAGTGCTCCGTGTCATTTACTACCGCATCAGCCACCGTGCACTCAACCCTAGATTATGGTTTGTGACCCATCCTGCTGCCCAGCTACACCGAGTTAGTGTAACAAAAGCTTCCAAAATGCGCAAGGAAAAGAATCAGCTAATTAGAAAATTAGGCAGTTGTCATGTGCTACTGCCGAAGAGGATGCCCATTAAATTGCACTTATGCATCATTTTGTGAAAACTTTTTTCTAAAGCCGTGTTTTGCGGCTTATCACTAAAAACATCTTGGGATACATTTAAAACTTTGCTTTACTACAGAAATATAAAACCTGCCAGATACCATCATAAACAAAGACGATTTGATGAATTTTTAAAAATTACTAACACTAGACTTTTAACACCACGCGCATTATATGTAATATTTACAATATGCAATCTTCTTTTATAATGTAAAGTGTTTTTAAAATGAAATCTGCACTTAAATGCCAATATCCTCTCCTCCTGGCTTCTCACTTTATGACACTAACATAGGATCTCATTCACAAGCCAATTGAAATTTTAATAAAAGAAAGCAGGAGTTTCTAATAAACTCCTGCAGTGAGCTGATAATACTAAACATCTTTAGCAGCATGGTGTTTTTTATTATTATTTTAGCTGTATATTAATATGCTAGTATTTGTAAAGTCCCCAGTGCCACTAGATTTATTTCAGAAGCCTTCACTACATTCTTCTATTGTGAAAAGTTTATGCGACAAAGAAAAAAATCTTTTTCTGTGGTTTACCATCCAACAACATTTGACAGGAAAATATATAATTGACAAACGTATTGCGAATACTCATTCAGTTGGTGCCAGTTCTGGGCTAACCAGGAAAACTGGCATAATTCATAACTGCAGGGGAGGCATTATTTTGGCTTTTGTTTGTGATTTAGCAAACCGTACTGACCTACATTTCTCACAACCATACCTCCATGCTAACTATTTTTTATTCTTTCCCCTCAATTCCTCCACCCTTAGACCCCCACCCCCTACTTCCCAACTAGACCACCACCACTCTGCTACCTGAGCAATAGGGACTGTGACTGCATAGCTTCTACTTAAAGCATAATATATAAGAACCCATGTTTACAAGGTAGTTTGGAGTGTGGAATTCCAATAAAACCATGGGGGATGTTCTTTTATGACACTGGGTGTAATGTGGAACTGTTACTGTCAATAGGCAATGAACTTCAACATATATTGTATGTGATAGGGTTGACAATTAGACAGTGTTTACTATGTGCCAGGAGCTGTTCTAGGCACTGTGTGTGTGTCTGTGTGTGTGTGTGTGTGTGTACAACATGACACAATTTGATGCTTTCCACAGCTCTGTGTGGCAGATACTATTATTGTTCCCACTTTATATATAATAAAACTAACATGCAGGAAAGTAAATGGCCAATATCACTCAGCTAGAATGACTAAAAGAAGTCTGGGTACAAAGGAGGTAAAAGACCTGTACTCCAAAATTATAGGACATTGAAGAAAGAAATTGAGGAAGACACAAATAAGTGGATGTTTATAGATTAGAAGAATAAACATTATTAAAATGTCTGACTACCCAAAGCAATATATAGATTCAACACAATTCCTACTAAAATAACAATGCATATTTCACAGATCTAGAACAAAGATTCCAAAAATTTATATGAAACCAAAAAGACCCTGAATAGCCTCAGCAATCTTAAGAAAGAAGAACAAAGTTGGAGGTATCACAATACCTGGTATCAAGCTGCATTACAAGGCCATTGTAATCAAAACAGCCAGGTACTGACATAAGAATAGGAATATAAATCAATAGAACAGAACAGAGAGTCCAGAAATAAACCCATACCTTTATGGTCAATTAATATTTGACAAAGGATGAAAGAGCATATAATGGAGTAAAGACAGTCTCTTCAATAAATGTGTTGGGAAAATTAGACAGATATATGCAAAAAATTAAACTAGACCACTACCTTACACCATACACAAAAATAAACTCAAAATGGGTAAAAGACTTAAATGTAAGTTGTGGAACCATTAAAATATTAGAAAAATATAGGCAGTAAAATCTCAGACATCTCTCATAGCAATACTTCTTCTGATATATATCTTCAGGCAAGGGAAACAAAGGAATATTAAACAAATGGGACTATATCAAAACAAAAATATTTTACAAAGCAAAAGAAACCATCAACAAAATGAAAAAAGAACCCACTGTATGGGAGAATATATTTGCCAATGATACATTTTATAAGAGGTTAATTTCCAAAATATATAAAGAACTTATACAACTCAACACCAGGAAGACAAAGAATCCAATAAAAAATGGGCAAAGGACCTGAATAGACAATTCTCCAAATAGGACATACAAATGGCCAAGAGACGTGAAAAAAAGCTTAACATCACTAATCATCAGAGGAAAACAAATTAGAAGGGAACCTTAGTACACTGGTGGTGAGAATGCAGACTGGGGCAGCCACTATGGAAAACAGTATTCCTCACAGAATTAAAAATGTAATTGCCATTTGATCCAGTGATCCCACTTCTAAAAATATATCCTAAGAAACCTGAAACACTACTCAGAAAGAATGTATGCACTCCCATGTTCATATCAGTGCAATTTACAATAGCTAAGATCTGGGAATAGTTCAAGTGCTCATCAGTAGATGAGTGGATAAAAATGATGTGGTACATTTGCACAATGGAATAGTATGCAGCTATGAAAAAGAATGATCTCTTACTCTTTGAGACAGCATGGATGGATCTGGAGAGTATTATGCTAAGCAAAATTAGCCAGTCAGAGAAAGACAAGTAAGTATCACATGACCTCTCTCATATGTGGAATCTAATGAACAAAATAAACTGACAAACAAAATAAATCCAGAGACATGGAAGCATGAAACATACTGAGAAATCTCAGAGGGAAGATGGAGGAGGGTGGGTGGGTTAGTGGAAAGAGATTAACCAGGAAACTTATATATGCATAGTCCATGGACACAAACAATTAGTTTGGTGAAGGCCTGGAGGTTGGGGGAGGCAGGATAGAAGGGGGAAATGGAGACATATGCATTACTTTCAACAATAAAGATAAATTTTAAAAAATGTAAAGAACCCCAAAAACAAAATATAAAATAAAAACAGAAAACAATCACCTCATAACTGACAGACTGGCTATCATCAATAAATCAATAAATGACAAATGTTGGTGATGATGTAGAGAAAAAGGAACCCTTGTACACTGTTGTTTGGAATGCAGATTGGTTCATCCACTGTGAAAACAATGGGGAGTTTCCTCAAAAAATAAAAAATGGAACTGCCTTTTGACCCAGCAATTCTACTTCTGGGGATTTATTTGAAGAAACCCAGATCACTGATTCAAAAGAATATATTTACTCCTATATTCAATGAAGCATTATTTACAATAGCCAAGATCTGGAGACAGCCCAAGTGTCCATCAGTAGATGAGTGGATTAAAAAAAGCAGTGGTACATTTACACAATGGAATACTATGCGGCCGTAAAAAAGGACATCTTACCTTTCACCACAGCATGATAGACCTGGAGATTACTATGCAAAGTGAAATAAGCCAGTCAGAGTAAAACAAACAGCACATGATCTCACTTGTATGTGGACTCTAATGAACAAAATAAACTGACAAACAAAATAGAAATAGAGGCATGGATATATGGAACAGACTGACAGCTGTCAGAGAGGAGGGAAGGAGGGGGGATGGCTGAAAGAAGGTGAAAGGATTAGCCAAAGAATATATAGGCGTAACACATAGACACAGACAACAGTGTGGTGATAACCAGAAGGAAATCAGGGTGGGGGCTAAGTGGAAGTGGGCAAAGGGGAGGGAAATGGGGACGGAAAAAGACTTTGCTTGTGGCAATGGGTGCATGATGCAGTGTACAGAGGATGTTTGTATTGAGTTGTACTTGAAACCTGTATGGTTTGGGGACCCAATGTCATTCCAGTAAATTAAATTAAAAAATAGTCTGAGGGGTGCATATGTTCTTTCTGATTGGTGTTTCAGGTTCCTTAGGATATATCCCTAGAAGTAGAATCACTGGGTCAAATGGCAGTTGCATTTTTTGAGAAAACTCCATACTGTTTTCCATAGTGGCTGTACCAGTCTGCATTCCCACCAGCAATGTACTAGTATTCCCTTTTCTCCACATCCTTGCCAGCACTTGTCATTTGTTGATTTGTTGATGGTAGCCATTCTGGCAGGTGTGAGGTGATGCCTCATTGTCGTTTTAATTTGCATCTCTCTTATGATCAGTGACTTTGAGCATTTTTTTATATGTCTCTTGGCCTTCTGTATATCCTCTTTGGAGAAGCATCTACTTAGGTCATTTGCCCATATTTTTATTGGATTGTTTTTCTTCCTTTTGTTAAATTGTATGGATTCTTTATATATTTTGGAAATTAATTCCTTATATGATGTATCATTGGCAAATATGTTCTCCCATACAATGGGATCCCTTTTCATTTCATTGCTGTTTTCTTTTGCTGTGCAGAAGCTTTTCCCTTTTTTAAAATATATATTTTATTGATTTTTTACAGAGAGGAAGGGAGAGGGATAGAGAGTTAGAAACATTGATGAAAGAGAGATATCGATCAGCTGCCTCCTGCACACGCCCCACTGGGGCCGTGCCTGCAACCAAGGTACATGCCCTTGACTGGAATCGAACCTGGGACCCTTCAGTCCACAGGCCGACGCTCTATCCACTGAGCCAAACCAGTTAGGGCGAAGCTTTTCCTTTTGATGTAGTCTCATTTGTTTATTTTTCCTTTGTTTCTCTTGAAACAAACATATTGCTACCAGACGTGTCTGAGATTTTGCTGTCTATGGTTTCTTCCAAGATTTTTATGGTTTCAAACTTACATTTAAGTCTTTTATCCATTTTGAGTATATTCTTGTGTATGGCACAAGTTGATGGTCTATGTTTACAGCAGCATTATTTATAATAGCTAAGATTTGGAAACAGCCCAAGTGCCCATCAGTAGATAAGTGGATAAAAAAGATTCAGTACATTTACACAATGGAATACTATGCAGCTGTAAAAAAGAAGGATCTCTTACCCTTTGAGACAGCATGGAGGGACCTGGAGAGTATTATGCTAAGTGAAATAAACCAGTCAGAGAAAGACAAGTATCATATTATCGCATTTATATGTGGAATCTAATGAACAAAATAAACTGAGAAACAAAAATAGATCCAGAGACATGGAAGCATGGAACAGACTGCAGAATCTCAGGGGGAAGGGGGCATGGAGGCAGGAAGAGTTTAACCAATGAATTTATAGGCATACTGGAGGCCTAGTGCACGAATTCGTGCACAGGTAGGGTCCAGCTGGCCTGCTCCTCCCCCTCATCGGCCGGGCCGGCCAAGGGGAGGGGCTGAGGGTGGTTAGCCAGCCGGCCCCACCCCCTGGTCTAACTCCTGGTCGAACTCCCAGTCGAGGGGACAATTTGCATATTAGTATTTTATTATATAGGATATGCATACCCATGGAAAGAGATAATAGTTGGTGAAGGCCTGGGGGGCATGAATGGGTGCAGGATGGAGGCGGTCAATAGGGGAAAAACAGGGACACCTGTAATACTTGCAACAATACAGATAATTTTTTAAAATTAAAAATTTAAAAAGATTTAAAGGCTGGACACAGAGTATGGCTATTATCACTCTGCTTCTGTAAACTCTGTTGTATTAAGAGTAAAACTGTCTTAAGAGCTGGTTTTAATTGGGGTGGCTTTTCTAGATGGCACCCATTCCACTGCTTCTTTGTACCCTGTGCTCTAAGTAAGCAGGATATCTGGTTTCCTTAATCTTAAATTCAGGAAAGAAAAAGAATCCTCTCACCTTCAATCAATACTATCCCATCCTATTTGATTAGGTAAAAACAGTAAAAAAAAAATCATTGTTGGTGTTCTTAACACGAAGTTGAAAAGGAGACAGAGCAACCCGGGCTGTGCTGACCCTTAGGGGTCTTTGTGAGGTTTAGGACAAAGTCCAAACGATGTATCACTTGACAAGTAGGGGATCCTTACACAACATTTTAAAAGGCACCCTTTCTTTCAGGCTGTCAGAGCCAGCATACAAGGCATGGTGAAAGTCAGCCATTAGCAGTGAGCATCCTACACCATGGCACCCATGGTGATCCTGAGACCAGCTTCAGATGGGCTGGCCCAATGTGGAAAAAAATAAATGCAGGTCCTTGTGACCTTGCCTGGAGAACCCCAATGATAAGAACACACATTTTAGAAAAGGAAAACTTGGTTTCTTCCAAAGCTGGGATAGTGAATCAGTCCAACAAGGCAATGGCTGCCCCAACGGATGTACAAAATGAATCACAGTGGACCCGCCCAAAAAAATCTCAAGTCTACTTTTCTCCCAAAGATTCTTGTCTCCATCTTAAGACCAAATATTAGTTTTGAGTAGTCTGCCATTGAGGGCAACATCACGCCATTTCTTGAATCATAACTCAGATATGTGGACATTAGATTACTGTTCAATATGGCTCACAGTATTCAATCATTTATTGGTCATTAGGTGTTGTAAAATTGGTTTCTATAAGCAGGCTACTAGAAGCTATAGGCACATTTTTAAAAATAAGGTAATATTTGATGATAGAAATACTTTATATCTTTGTTTAGAAGTAGAGACTTCTATTAAATTTAATTACTTCCCCTGTGGCTTAAATCAAGGGCAGCTTCTGTTAAAGTTAACTACTTTCCCCTGCGGTTTACATGGCCAACGTGTCATTACTATTTACCCAGTGCTTGTGGCCAGAGTGAAAGCTTGGGCATGATTTGTTCCATTATACCAATGTCTTCCCTCATAATTATACTTTCTCCCTTTATCCAATAGCACATCTTTGTGGACATTTTGTTCATGAAATCTGCCTTTGGTATCTTGAAAAGTATTCAATTAGTAGCCTGTGATTGACAACTGAAATCTGAAGAAAAAAATGTTTGATAAATTTCAACACAAAGATAGGCTGAATTTATTTTACCACTTTATTGTACTAATGTTTGGTTTATGTCACGCAACAACACATTAAAGTTATCATTATACAGAATCTACATAAAGAAATGCTTTGTTAAGTTTTCTGAATGTGGTAGTTATGATCACTTTTATTTTAATAGTTGCGTGCCCAAGCTAACAATTTTTACTACTAATTATGTCAACACCGATTCCAATTATTCTTCTGCCCCCTAATTGTCCAAGTTCACATTCAAGTGTCGCTCCTTAACAATGTTGCCCTTCATTGAGTTGCCATTGAAATGTATTCACAGAAGTGAATTCCTAAAAGTTTGCTTCTCTCAAGATGAAGTGGATCTTCATTAACATTCTGAAAATGAAATGCAGCTTCATAAAAAAATAAGGCAGCTTTCAGACCATTTTAGAATTTCAGAGAAATTTCGCATTATCTTTCCCATGATTCTATGCTGATGTCAGGTTATATTTCAACTGAAATGACAATGAAATCATTTCAATTCCATGCAATGTGCAAAAAAACAGTCAATTTTTCACTTGGCAAGCTGAAGTCTAAAGTAATTAAGCACTGCTGTGTGGGAGGCAGCTTCCTGCTCTGAAGTCAGCCTGAGATAATTACCATATTAAAGTCAAAACATCATGTGCCGCCCTGATAGATGGATGGAGAGATTGGGCATCTATTAAATGATCCATTTTGTTATGCTTCCTGGGAAATGTGCCATTGATGCCAATTAAGAAATATATATTCCAAGTGAGTATTTCTAAGTGACAAAACTTCTATCCAGTAAATTGAATTTATTATTTACTGATCATGAAGTACTTAAAGTCATAAAATCTAGACAGAGAGGAACCTATGAGGAGAATTACATGCTCTGACTCGGTTTACAAACCCTCATTACCCAATTGCCACGTTAGCATAAAGTTCTTCATGATAACATTTCTAGCCAAGGTACTAAGTTATTTCTGTCATGAAAACTCTAACTAGAATAATATGATATTGCAGATAAAATGTAGGCATTCAGAAATTTCAAAGGCACAGACAAGTTAAGTGAAAAATTCATTTTTATATGCTGAAAGGGAAGGTAAATGAAATAAACTTCAAAAAATAATCTATTTAAATACCTTTAAATCTCTTCTCATGGCCAAGGAAAAATGAAATGACACCCCCCCCCCCAGATATCACAGTCAGATAGTAATTTATTAACATAATTCAACTGAATGCACTGCATCAAGATTAAATAATGTTAAAATTCTTAGCAGTCCCATTTATTAAAAAGTTAATAATGTATTAATATTCCTATATGTGATTATTTATGCTTTCATAATGGTACCTGGCTAATAATAGACTAATGAAGCATATTGGTCTATGATTGAAATCTACCCTCCATTCATCACAAAGTTCACATTCAATTGTAGCACACAATAAAAGACAGTTTATTTCTGTGTAAATATTGGTGAAAGAAGAAAAAAATATGTTGGCTCTCTGAAAGAAGAGGGCATCTTCAAGTCAGGATTTTTGTTTTTTAAGTAAAGAGGAATAGGCACCTCTATGTCTGCAGTGAAGGTTATGTTTGATCTTTAACAACATACTTTCTATGGGATTTATTCACCACCATTTCCACTAGCTTATTGATACCATAAAGTATGGAGAAGTAAAGCAATATCCCTTTAAAATCAGAGACAAGAACTTTGAGGATCACAAGTAGTATTTCTTTTGTTGACAATTTAAAAAAAAAATACAAAACTCCACCCATGTAAAGATTAAACAATAATTAGTTTCCCAAGGAGGTAATCTACAGGATCGATAGTCTATCTTAATACCAGCTTCCGTCCATGCCCTCTGGCGCATTACTTGATCAGGAGTCCCAGTGAGTCAGGCAGTCACCTGAGCAAGGCTGCAATTGCTAAATTCCAGGCTATTCTGATAGACACTTTCAGGCCTTTGGTTGTGTGTGTTTCAGTGAAAATTCTAAAATAAATGCAATTTTAAATTGCCTTGTGGGTGGCTGGAGTTTTATTAGGGCTTGTTTCTGTGCCCTGGTAGAAAAGAGTAAATATTTCCTTTGATTCTGTATATATATATATATATATATATATATATATATATATATATATAGATATAGATATCTACATGTATAGACACACACACACACACACACACACACACACACACACACACATATACAGTAAAAAATTTTCATTTTAAACCAAGAAGGAAAACCATCTAAATTACTTAAGAATGAAAATCAAGATGCTTGTTTTATTTTGTTCTTAGCAGGAGTTAACATTCCTAGTGAACTATGAAATTTTATTTCCTCCCTTCTTTGCTTCTACTTTGAAAATATTCTACAATGAAAATATACATAGTTGAAAAAAATGATTCCACTTTTATTTTTAATTTAGGAAGAAATATTTCATCATTTCATGATACATTCCTAAACAAAATGAAGCATATAGGCTTGGGGGCGAGGCTGCTTTGCAATGGATGATCCTGATGAGAAAACAGCAGGCGCGGGTCTCAGCTCCGGCAGCCCTCCTGGAGGCGGAACCAGCCCAGGCCAGTTGAAGAGCCTAATAACCCCAATCAGTGCGGGGGCTTCTTTGGTCACTGGGGTTCCATTCTGTACATGCAAATAAACAAACAGATTTAGGATGGACCAGAGAGTGGGAATGTGGTTTAGTAACTAGAGCTCTGGTCTGGGCGTAAGATCTGCTAGTAGATTTCTATTTCTGACCCTGCCACTGAATCGCTTTGTGGATCGGGGCAGTTTAGAACTTCACTCTTTCCTTTTCTCCAGCTGTAACGTGGAGGCAATATCATGCCCAGCTTCTCCTTTAGCGGAACCGAATTAGCAAATAGAGAAAGACAGTGTGTGCATGCAGAGCACGGTCAGTTCTGGGAGAACTTCGGTTCTTCATTGTGAACTCCTGCATCACTTTCAGCTGCCAAAATCCAGGTGCTATTTAGGGAATTCAACCTTCAACGTTGCATTTATTTTCTGCCCTTTAAATGTCCGTGGTTTTGAGGTTTTTCTCACCATTTTAACAGCAACAGTAAAATTAGATTGTTCAGCTGCAGTTTATACTCCATTTCATTCTTTAATTTCTGTGCTCCGAGATGATGAGTTTGGGTTTGCATTCACAGTGTTCCAGAAAACTAACAGATAAAATGGGTTTTCATTTGAACTTCATGGAAAAAAATCTGCACTGAGCATTGTGAATATAAATAGAATCATACATGGGAAAGCAGTTTAAGCTTTTCTAAGAAGAATGGTCCCAACTCTTATCCTCAGCCCCACCCCAACATACACTGTTATACAGCTAAAACCGGCTGAAAGCTACCTTCCAAAGGCTATTTAAATATATTCTGATTATGCATTGGAAAGTACATTTTTAAGAAAGTTCTCCTAACATGCGAAAAATGAAACAGATTAATTTTATCTTAAACTCTTAAATCAAATAAACAAGACATCAATGCATGTAACTTTTCATTCACACTTCATCTACCACCTCATTCTTTACTCTCTTGCACTTCACCCATGGTAATCTTCCTTCTCTCAACAAATGTCATAGCCAGTAAGGCAATCATACATCTTAATCGAAAGCAATAAGTGTAGCACCCGACATGAAAGAGCACCTACATAAACATAGTCTGTTGTGCCTTCAAGTCTCTCTCATACTGACACTGTTAACACAAGACAGCACTTCTCATCCATGGAAACACACCCCTGAATTTGTTAAGTGTTCAACACTTTCTCTAACATCGTGGAAGGACAGCCAGCAGCAGTGTTGTCTGATTTTTAAAGCGCACTGGCACTGAAGAAGGTTAGACTTCAGAATTAAGAAGAGATAAGAGAGTGTTTCTTTCATTACTAAGATAGTTCCCTCAAGTTACTAGAATAATTACCTGACCCTTAAATAGTATTTTTATATATAAATTGTCCAATCGCTCCTGGTGACTGAGGCGATAAAAGTAATTCTCTTCTGTCTTCAGATTTCAAACCAAGGCAAAGAAACAAGATGTTTTTGATGGGCTATGCTAAGCGATTTTCATCAGGTGTAGTTTCCTGCCATCACCTTGGAAAGTATGACCATTTCCACCATGTGCCTGGGTGGACTAAGAAATACAGCCATTCTCTTTACTCTCATACTTGCATGACTTTATTTGCTTCCTAATATTGTTAATATTCTAGGGTACAGACAGATGAAAGGCAACTAACGTACTCTGAGCCCCTGGTGCAAAACAGATACTGTGCTGCTTTCACATGCTTTATGTCAATGTCAGTTCTCACACCAGCTCTGCTAAACCAGTGTGGTTTCTCCCTATTTTTACAATGAAGAGACGTGCTCTGTGTTAAGCAAGTTGGGTCACCAGATAGAAAATGGGAGTGCTAGGCTGGATTACATGTAGCAGGTTCTCAGTAAATATTTGTTAGTAAATGTATGAATTCATTTATAAATATGCTCTACCCTATACCAGAGAGAGATCCTCTAAGTATAGGAATAAAAAATTAGGATTTTTAACCTAAATGGCTCAGGACTTTGTGTTTAGTTTCAGTAAACTATGTCCTATCAAATTACCTTCCATAAACTAAAAGTTGGATATATTTACTCCCATTGTACAGATGAAAAAATTGAGGTTCAGAGAAAATATATCCATATAGCTTAGTAAATGTCACACTTAGTATCAGGATCACACTTAGATTGCCTCATAGATTATCTCATAATTGAAACTTTATGGGGAAAAATATACAGAGAATTATCGACCCTGGAGAGAACAATGATGTTTGTAATGAATCTGTAAAATGTTTTTTCAGTCTGTGTCTCTCATGGACTTGAACACACCGAATGTACGGTCAGGAGATTGGGTTCCAGTCCTGGAGACATTACTTATTGCCGAGACTCAGTTTTCTCATATAAGAAATGCGGAGAAAAAAGTTTCTACCTTTGAATCCCAAGCATCAGTACTTGGAACAAAGCAAGTCCTTCATAATATTTGTTGGATCAATAAATGAAATGAGTACCTATGGTAAGTATGAAGTTCTGAGTAGATTTGGGGAATAAAAATTCCAATTCTCTAGGCTTGGTGTGTGTGTGTGTGTGTGTGTGTGTGTGTGTGTGTGTGTGTGTGTTTGTGTGTTCACATTGAAAATACAAGTTTCTAAATATTTATTTGTAGAAATAAGCTGCCTTTTAAGTAGGTCAACATTTTACATTGTATAAATAATCTGTTAGTAGTTCATTTGGGTTGATATTTATACCAGCCTTTATTATACATTAAGCTGGTCATTGTCTTCTTACTATGGACTATGCAAATATTTAGATCAAGGGTCAGCAAACTTTTTCTGTAAAAGACCAGATAATAAATATTTTAGTCTGATAGGCCATATGGTCAATATGGTCTCTGTCAAAAGTACTCAACTCAACCATTGTAACACAATACCAGCCAGACAATGTGCATGTGAATGAGCTTAGCTGAGTGTCAATAAAACTTTATTTAAACAAATAGATGGCAGGCCAGATTTGGCCTATGGCCTATATAGTTTGACAACCCTGATCTAGTATCTAAGTGACCACCAGAAACGGCATGTCTTAATCATCATATTACCTCAAGTGCTTTGTTAATACTACTTTGCTGAGATGAAAGTTCTTAAGTGGTGTTAGGTACTCAACTATGCACATACAGAGCATAAAGGAAAAGACGGTGATCTAGATTGCTTAGATTCAATAGCACACCCACATGAGAAAGAGGGTTTATCAAGAAGCACATCCAGGAGGGCTCACTGGTGGACTGTACTGCTTTGATAGTACCAACACCTGGCAACTTTCGCATTATAATAGGGTGTTTCTTTTGGGTTTGGAGGCACATTCATTAATCTACAACATATTTGAGTTTCTGCAATGATGAAGTGTGAGCTATAATATCACACCAATGACAAAATGAGAAGAAGCACACATGAGTGCTCTTTGTCAAGTCGAACATACCAAGAAAAGCTTTTAGCAGGAACCAGTTTATGGTTTTTGAGAGCGAGGTAAGTAAAAGGTAAGAGAAAAGAAAAGGCATCCCAGGTGGGAGGGAAAACATATGCAAAGCCATAGAACAAGGCAAAGTAAAAGACTCTCATGATTAGCTTACATGAAACCATGGGTAAATGACAAGAAACACTATCAAAGACTTATAGGAGAGCTTGCTCACTCAAAGTAACTCTTTTTTTGTACACATTGTTTAACTTGAGAACTGGAACGAGTGTGACAGAAAGTTCTTGAAAGCTAGCTCTCTGGAATGAGATGATGTGTGGAAATGGATCTCAACTAAGTACATCTGCCAAAGGCAAATTTTATTATATGACGGGTAGTAGATTAATAGCAATAAAGGAATGGAACTCTTAAAGAAATTTCATGTTGTTACAGTATCTTTAACCAACCAAAGTTCTGTTAAGTAAAATTCTACCTAAGGAGAGAAGTAGCCCACATATAAGACTCAAGCACAGCAAGAATTCCCCAAACCTGCCAGCAACGCAGTTACTTTCATTCTGGAGCACACACCTGGCTGCCCTTTGTCCAATCTTGAACTGGTCGTACTTGCAGCAGGCAACCTCTGTCAACATGCACCTGGCTTTTGTGGGCAAGTAAAATTCAGTAGCCAAATATCTTTTCATGTGTTCACTTTTATAGAAAGAAAAGTTAGTTTTAATGTATGGAGGGAATTAGCTAGCCCGAGTGCCCTCTGTTTGGAAAAGCCCACTGTTTGCCCTGGTTAGAGCTTCAGCCTTTCCTCATGAAAAGCTATTCTCACGGCTTGGAATACTCAACCATCTCTCAGGTCAAAGCAAAAGCAACTCCTATGGCTTGGAAATGGGGCATCTCTGCCATTTATCCCAGAAACACAAGTGTTAGGGTAGAAGGTGGGAAGAGGGCTTGATTCAGAGATTCGTGTAAGAATGTGGTAGTTAAAAGAAAAGTTTGGTTCCCAGAGACTGCCTGGTGAATTACACATTGCATTTTCCTAGCAACGAAAGTTGGCCAGAAATCTAGTTCTGTGGAGTCTCCAAGTGCATTAACTGGAACAATAAAACTAAGCAAGCCTTTCTCAGTGCAAGTTAAAATTTCAAAACAAAGCAACGAAATAAAAACAAATGGACAATAGCAAGGCATATAATTTTATATGGCAACAAATTATCTCCAAGATTCTCTGTGGCCCCATAATCTACAACACACCCTCGCTTTAAAAGCCAAAGTAACCCATTACCTGGAATGCTTGAAGAAGTGGATTGAAAACACTTCTCAGATTGACATGAATTACAATTAGTAGATTGCTTCGTTTCTTTTAAAACACGAGCTTTTTACTGGCCTTTTACTGGAAGACTGTGATGGAATTTCTCTTTGATGGGAAACAGAGAAGCAAGTGCAGCGACTGGGCAAAGGCGCCCAGGAAGCACGGAGTCTCTCATCTCTCACACAAGATCCGCAGCGCGCATTCTTGAAGACAGAGTGACATCTAAAGGGATTTTGAAATAGCCAGGGCTGCTAGATGACAGCCAAACTGACAAAGTCAAGGGCATGTCATATTTTGGAAAACTGATGAGTTTTCAGGTTTCCTGTGCTTGATTGTCCCAAGTAACCATGAAAAGAGGATCAAATTCCGATTTTAATGACATGCCTCAGGGTGCCCTCAGGACAACTGCCATTTTTATCTTAGATTCTGCAGGTCCTCGGTGAACAAAAGGGGGGAAAATCAGCTTTGAATAGATTCCTTACGCTCTTGTCAAAAGTAATCCAACTCTGAATATCTATATCCCAAAATATCATCACGCGGGCAGTCTTTATTAACCTGAAGAATTAATAGAGCAGAATATTTAAAATGGGGTTTCAGTTATTGATTCTCCAATTAGATCGTGCGTTCCCTAGGTGCTGTGTGTAATAATGGGTTTTGCTCAGTCTCCCGCACTCCCTAGCTCACTCTTCCTCTCTCTCCCTTCCTCTCTGTGCCTCTGTGTTTCTCATAAGTATGCATGCTTTGAATACACATGTGGTGCATAATGACCAGATCTGGGAGGCGAGGCTGCATCTGTGGATCCCGATTATGCTTCTGAAAAATATATCCAATCCCCAAACTTAGTCTTTTTCAAGCTTAGCAACCCCGCTCTCCTTCCTTTTTTCTGCACAAAATAATTTTTATTTTGGAGTTGACTATCATAATGTGTGGCAGCTTAGCCAGAGAGCAGGGCCCCTGTGCTTGTTAACAGCACCCTGATGTTAACAATGAACTAATTACTTTTACTACTGATGTGCTCTGGGCCATTATTTCCTTTCTGTATGCTTTCCTACCAAACTATTGTCATTACTCAATCAGAGGACTGAGGAAAGCAAAAGCAAAAAGCAAAAAAAAAAAAAAAGGTAAATGCATTTTCCTCCGCAGGGCTGAAGCCAGATTCCCATTTCCTAGGTCTTGATTTTCTCCGCTTTCTTTAATTGTGCATTCCTTGGGAAGTGGGAATGCCTTCTGATGCATTTTTTACTTATTTATGAAAAATAGTCTAAAATCATGCAAGGCGCCTGGGATACTCTAGCACATTTATAACCATGATGCCCCAGTGAACTGCTTAAGCCCAGCTCAGCTGCCGACCGAGACATTAACTCTTTCTTCTTTACAGAAGCTGCGTCAAAGTGGTGAAACAGTGTGTGGTGCCTTCCCTTTTCGCTAAAAGTGCCTCTGGAAAGGAGAAGTCTGTGTGTTTCTCAATTTGCACAACAGTGTGTCTCGTTTTATTGGAGTTGGGGGGCAGGCATGGGAGGGGAGCAATGAGAAAGGACCACATTAGCCCAGAGAAAGCTACACTCAGAGATCATTTACGGTGGGATATCATTTGTGGCAAAAGTGTTATTTTGCCCGAAGATAGAATTTGCTCACACAACTGACTTTCTGTGATTGTTTTTATACAAAACAGCCACCCTAGACCCATTCGCACATCTACCCAAAACAACAATATTTCACTTTCATGTCAAAAGACGTTGGCATAGAAAATTCAGAACAAAACAAGGAACCTAAGGCATCGAAACGCTAAATGACAGGACCTCTCAGCTAGTATTAATAAAAGAGATTAAAGCAACATGTAACATAAGATGTACGTTAATAAAACAAGTGGTGAAAAATAATAAATTGACTACCCAAATAATAGATGCATATCTTTACATTTCAATTAGTCTTTGGCTGGTGCTGTCTTTTTTTTTTCATTCAAACTATCTCAAATAGAGCAAGAATTCATCATTGAATGTTCAGACGCTGCTCAGTTTCCCAGAGCTGTCGGTGCCCACAATCTGCCTCACAAGGTTGGAATTCCGATAAGAAATCAGAAATGTAAAGACTGGGATGAGAAATCTTGGGGCAAGGACAATAATAATTAGAAAAGTCTTTATTGGTTCACAGACCAGTGTTTAGGCCCAGAAAAGAAGATCAGCTTCCTGTTAGTAATGCAGTTTCAACTTCCAAAATATTTTTTCAAGTGTGAGTCAGAGATTCTCCTTCTGCTTCTTTTGTTCTTCCAGTAGTTATTTTCACACTAAGATGTTGAATGTGTTTAGCTGTTTTCCTGTAGAAGAGAAACTATGCTGATAGAATAGGTCTTTGTTCCTGCTTCCTTACCCAGTTGAACAATAGCAACAGTGAAAAGAAACAGTAGAAGTAAGAAAGTAGAATGGTGGCAT
The DNA here is from genome assembly GCF_000147115.1 of Myotis lucifugus. Lineage (NCBI taxonomy): Eukaryota > Metazoa > Chordata > Mammalia > Chiroptera > Vespertilionidae > Myotis > Myotis lucifugus. The sequence continues at coordinate 9,259,538 of NW_005871073.1, forward strand.
GTTCGGCTCTTACGCTGTATTCTCACCACACAATTTGTAAGTCTGGTTTAGCTCTTTGTTCTCATGTAAAACTCTAATTTTACATTGCAATATCAGAGTTTTAGGAATTTTTTTTTTTTTTACAAAGGAAACATCTTGAAGGTGGACTTATAAGAGTACAACAGTAAGCAATGAAAACTATATCAGATAAATATATCTAAAAAGGATTATGCTAAGCTATAACATTGAGGCATCTTTCAATAGCTTTAGACAGTATCATAAAACTAAAATATGGGCCAGTGCAGAGATCTAGTAAAATAAGTAAATCCTAAACTATCTCAAAATGTAAAATCAAAGCATTACCAGGAGGATGCTGGCTTTGTATTTTTAAAGGGGTAAAAAGCTTATCATTAGAAAAGAGATAATTTAAGGCTGTTAAATTAGTCTATTCCAGCAAGAGAGGGGAGAGGAGAATGCGGACATTTGAGAGTAAGGCTGACAATTCTTTCCACAGTGGTTTTATTACTTAGCCTCTGCGGGCTTTTTCTTATATTATGTAGGTGATAGACTTGATTTAGATATAAATCGTTTATCTTGGTAAATTAAGTAAGGCTTGAGCAGTACAAAAATTCAAATAGTGTTTTGAAAAAGATTTTCTCAGAAGTTTCTTTACAGATTTATATTTAAATGATTTAGCCTCAATCTGTACTTTCTATTATAGAATATATGTTTTTGCTAACATTGAAACAATAACTCCAAATATTCCCATATATCCTATGTAAGTTTTTAACTGTATATGATTCAGGAAAAAAATGGTATTGACGCCAAAACGAAGAGAAGAGCTAAGCAATTATCTAGATGGGTTTAATTCCATGAGCCTTACGTGGCCAAAAGCAGGGTCCCGTGCACTAATTTCTCCTTGACAGGCTAACGGTTGTTAATGACTCCAGGAGAGTATATAAGAAGGCTTAAATGAACAGACTGAGATCAGCTTATGTCCTTATAAACTGAATGATGCAGACATTGATCAATTCCATAGCAGCCGTTCCCACATATCCATCCACACTGTGAATAGAAAATTTAAGATATAATTACAATGTTGGCTGAGCTTAGCTGAAACTTTTTTTATCGTCAGTTATCAACAACGTCCACTCCTTGCTATACAACCTCCAGCACCCAAAAGGAGAGTTTCTTTTTTCTTAAGTTCTAATTTTAACTGAAAAATCACATCTCAGGAAACCTAATATCTTTTTTAAGAGAAAGAACAATCAAAAGCTGTATAATATATTCAGTTCAAAGCAGAGTGAATCATTGAGGCAACTTCCAAGATATGAAAATGTATCTGTTAAAGCTTAGACTTGGTTTTGTCAGAAAAGTTGTATTAAAAATAGCAAGCTGATTATATAACTGGGGAGGGAAAAGTAAGGCATGAGCAAACAATGAATGAAGGAAAAAAATAAATCTAAATACCATCTTTATGAATGTGTAAAGAAATGAATTGCACTAGAACAAAAGTATAAGTTTCTAGCCAATGAGTAATACAAAAGAAGAAACATGCATTTTGGGGGGAATTAATGAAGCACAAGTTGCTGATAAATACTTGCAATTACCTGGCACCTTCTCTCAAAGCATCACCCTAGGCTACTATATTTCTCATCATGACTGTGGACTTAAAAGAGCAGGTATCATTAGCACCAGTTTGAAGAATGACAAATCTGAGCTTATATTTAATTCTCCTCTTTTTCTTAACATCAAGTCAGCTCTTTTTTATCCTTTTATATACCTGAAACACCTACCTAACATATAATATACAATACAATAAGAGTTGTTTTTTTTTGTGTGTGTGTGTGTGTGTGTTATTGATTTTAGAGAGGAAAGAAGAGGGAGAGAGAAATAGAAACATCCATGATGGAAGAGAATCATGGATCGGCTGCCTCCTGCAAGTCCCGTACTGGGGATCGAGCCCATAACCCGGGTATCTGCCCTTGACCAGAATCAAACCTGGGACCTTTCAGTTCGCAGGCCAATGCTCTATCCACTGAGCCAAACCGGCTAGGGCTATAATAAGAGTTTTCTGAATGTCTATTTAATGAGCAAACAAGTGGATAACTAACTATAGACAAGGATATGTAAAAAAGTGACTTCTCAAAGCCCATTCCAAACTTCTGTCTCAATTATTTTAAATTTGGATGCTACTAGCAATCACAAGACTATCCCAGATTGGCCCTGGTGTTTATTTATTCAACGGATATTAATCAACCTCTGTCACGTGACATGTGTGTAGCCCCAAAGATTAATATAACAGTTTCTGTCCGCAAGAAATTCAGTCTAATGGACTACAAGACAGTGTCCCTATAAATATAAAATGATAAGTGTAAGAATAAAGACAATCTCAGAATATTACAATAGTTCCAGGAAAGATTACCAAATGCAGCAGAATGGTGTGGGAGAGATTCAGAAGCAGCTTCCTGGAATAGGTTATCGGGTAAAGAAGGAAGGAGAAGAGCAGAGGAACAGATTCTAAGCAGAGGGAATATGTCAGGGGTCCCAAAGATTATCCTCAGTTTATGATTCTCTAGAAGGATTTAGATGCAGTATATACTCAACGCTATGATTTATTACAGTGAGAGGATAGAAAGTGAAATTGGCAAAGGAAAAGGAACACAGGGCCCAAGGGAAACCACAGGATGCACTTATTCTCCCAGCAACAAATTGTGATGACATGTGTAAATTGTTACCAACCAGAGACACTTATGAGAGACTCAGAACCCAGGGTTTTGAGGGAGAGTCATGTAGGCATCCTTTGCCTCGAATGTACCAAAATTCCAGATTCTCCGAAGGAACACAGGTGTTCAGTAGAAGCCATATTATTTGCATAAACAGTTTAGTCACTCTTATCAGTTTTAGAAATGATTAGAACCCTTCTGAAATCCAAGCACCAACCAAGGGACGGCCTTGTAAGCAGGGCTTTCAAAAGATAGCTGTGTGCTCTGCTGTGCCTACTCTTCTTTGCACGGGGGGTTAACAAGAATAAATTCAGGTAGGCAAAAATAAATAAATAAATAAATAAATAAATGAATAAATACATAAAATAAAAAACAAAAAACCTAGAGGCTTTCAATAGGCTAGGACAGGAAATGTCCTGAGTGGGGACATGTGAGACAACAGTTTGTTGTTGCTGGAGAGCAAGAGTCAGGCAAAAGTTGGCTGAGGCTAAATCATGAAAGGCTTTGAATGTTAAGTTTAGTCTTTATCCATGGGTGGTGGTGGTAAACTAACGAAGAGTTTTAAGTAAGAGAGCCAAAAGGTCAGTAGTCATCTGGAAAATTTAATCTTTTTCGTTGACGGAGATCTCTAAAGAGAAACTACTTCTTCCTTCCCCTCATGTACCAAGGCAATATAATGGGCAGTGAAAAGCATAAACTTAAGCCCCCAGACTCCTTCTAATCCCAGATTTGCCACCTACTAGTTGTGTGACCTTAGACAAGTTAATCCCCCGTGCCTCAACTTTCTCATCTCTAAAAATAGATAATGATACAATTTGAGCTTTTATGTGAGAATTAAATGAGTTATCTATATTTCATTATAGTACAGGTATTGTAACTGTTAAGATATATTAGAAAAAAAACTGACAATTAAACTGTGACTCGATGCCTTCTCATCACTTAAATTCATTTTAGCTATGATTTAGACATAGCTATTCTCTATTTATTACATAAAAATATCAATGAAATATATTGGTTGTTGCTTTTCAAGAAGACATTAAATTATGAGCATTTCTCCTAAACATATGCTTCACTAATGTTACATTTGGCTGTCTTTTCTTGCTTTTCTGAACATACCCCATCTTTTGGTTTAGTGCTGAATCATAATGTAATCATTTTAATAATATTTTAACACTGAAACTCAACAGAGGCACCAAAAATGCATATGGCTCAACTGAAATGACAATATGAACAACTGTAGCCAAGCTTGTGTGTACACAGGCAGTGATTACTGTGTCCTGACTTCCGCCTGGCTAATAGCAACTATAAAATGCAGAGCTTATCAGACATATTCCATTTTCAAAGTGCTAAAATGTGGGGGAAAAAAGTGTGCATCTTAAAATAAATGAAATGTAATAATAGAAGAGGTAGATTACTTGTGAACCTAATGGAGCTAAGCTTCAAGGCCTCTCAATTGCATAGGTCCTGTGAGGGACCCTAGTAATGTATTCACATAGTCGCATGGTTTTGCAAATAGCTTATATTAAAAAAGAACAATAGCTTAAAATTAATGACCTAAGGTTCTACTTAAAGAAGCTAGAAAAAAGATGAACAAATTAAACTAAAAGGAAAGAAACAATATAATAAATAAGAGAGGAAATCAGTGAACTAGAAAATAGATAAACCACAGAGAAAAATTAAACTCCAACATTGGTTTCTTAAAAATATTTATAAGACCAATAAACCCCTAGTAAGACTGATATAAAAAAAAAACAAGGAGAGAAAATGCTGAGCTATAATAATAAAAGGGCAATATGCTAATTAGACTGGACATCCTTCCAGATGTCCCTCTGGGATGAAGCCAGGGCTGCAGCCAAGGGATCAAGGCAGATGCCATGACTGCGAGGAAGGGATCAGGCAGCCGCTGTTGCGAAGGCCTACGCTTGCACGAATTTCGTGCATCGGGCCTCTAGTCATTAATATTATATTAAGAATGAAAAACAGGATATTATTAGACAAATATTTTAAAAAATAATAACAGGATACTACAAATTATACTATGCCAGTGGTTTTCAACCTTTTTCATCTCATGGCACACATAAACTAATTACTAAAATTCTGCAGCATACCAAAAAATATATTTTTTTGCCAATATGGCAACAATATGTATAATTTTGATACATTCACATTGGATGGCTATTGTTGTGTTGGCTATTGTCATTTTTTATTTGACAATCTAAGGAAAAGAGATCAATGCCCGTGACTAAATAGTTTTGAAATTTCTGGCAGTACACCAATAGGAAACAGCTGCTCTAGGCCAATAAGTTTGACAACTTAGATGAAATGGAAAAATTATTTGAAAAACACAACTTACCAAAATTAACATAGGGATAAATAGAAAATCTAAAATAGCCCTATATGTAGTGGATAGACTGCAACAATTATCTAACCATTACAATATCTCTACCTCCCAGCATTCATGCCTTTATGTAATTCCCTCCCTTTGAGAGACTTGCTTCGAATAATAATATAAGGCATAGTGGATGGGATGTCACTTCCATGATTATGTTACACTAGAGGCCTGGTGTACAAAATTCGGGCACTTGGGGGTGGTCCTCAGCCTGGCCTGTGCCCTCTCGCAGTCCGGGAGCCCTTGGGGGGTGTCAGACTGATGTCTTAGGCCGGCTTCCAGTGTGGGAGCCTGGCTTCTGTCTGAGCAGCGCTCTCCTGTGGGAGCGCACTAACCACCAGGGTGCAGCTCCTGCATTGAGCATCTGCCCCTGGTGGGCAGTGCGCATCATGGCCACTGGTTGTTCCTCCATTTGGTCGATTTGCATATTATCCTTTTATTATATAAGACTAGAGGCCTGTTGCACAAAAAGATTCGTACAATAGGCCTTCCCTTCCCCTGGCTGCTGGCACTGGTTTTCCTCTGGTACCCGGGACCCAGGCCTTCACTCCAGCCCGAGCCGCCTTCAAGACTTCGCTGCTCTGGCCCGAGCCGCCTTCAGTCTTCGCTCTGCCGCCTCGCGCCTACATATGCAAATTAACTGCCATCTTTGTTGGCTGTTAATTTGCATATCTCACTGATTAGCCAATGGGAGGCGTAGCAAAGGTGCGGTCAATTACCATGTTTGTCTATTATTAGATAGGATAAGATTGTAACTCCCATCTTGCTATAAACATTCTTTCTTGCTGGTTTTGATGAAGTTACTATGTAGTGAGGTTCACATGACAAGGAACTGAGGCAAGCCTCAGGCCAACAGCCAGCAAGGAAATGAGGCCCATAGTTCCTGAAAAAGACTAACTTCCATCAATAACAAAATTAACTTGCAAATAGACCTTTCCAGAGTCAAGCCATAGTTGAGACCCCAGTCCTGACCAACACCTCAATTACACCCTATGGGAGACTCTGAAGCAGAGAACTTAGCTAAGTTTTGCCTGGATTCTTGACTCACAGAAAGTCTGAAATAATAAATATGAGATGTTTTAAGCTTCTAAGTTTGTGATAATTAGTTACACAGCAAAAGATTAATAAAGCCTATTTTTATTAAATGTGCAATAAATAATGTTCTCACAAACAAAACTTCAGGCCAGTAGATCTCAATGGTGAATGCTATAAAGAACCAAGGAGGAAATAACACTAATCTTACAAAAATGTATTTAAGAATACAGAGGCAGAAGAAGTACTTGCCAACTGATTTTATGAGGCCAGCAAAACCTTGAAATCAAGATCTAACAAAAAGATCACAAGAGAAGAAAATTACACTAATATCCGTCCTGAAGATGGATATAAAAATTCTTAACAAAAGATTAGCAAATCAAATCCAGAAATATGTAAAAAAGAAAAAACATCATGACCCAGTTGGTTTATTCTAGGAATGGAAGTTTGGGTCAACATTTAAAAAGCAATCAATGTAATTCACCACATTAACAAAATGAATGAGGAAAAAATTATCTCAATAGAAGAAAACAAATTGACAATACCTATCTAATAAAACTCTCAGCAAACTAAGACTATCAGGGAATTTTCTCATTCTGATAAACACATCTAAGAAAAACCTATAGGCAACATTATATATATATTTATATCCTCACTTGAGGGAGTGGGGATTTTTTTCCATTGCTTTTTAGAGAGAGTGGAAGGGAGGGGGGTGGGGGGAAGAGAAACACCAATGCAAGAGAGACACATTGATTGGTTGCCTCCTGAACGTGTCCCAACCAGGGATAGGGATCAAACCTGCAACCTAGGCACGCTCTCTTGACCAGGAATTGAACCCATGACCCTCAGGTGTGCAGACCAACACTCTAACCACCCAATGTGGCCAAGGTGGCAACATTATTTTAATTGTTAAAGCTTACTTAAGAGTTGAGGCAAGGCAAATATGACTGCTCTCACTCCTTTTCAACATTATATTGGAAGTTCTAACTAATACAATAAAGGAGGATAAATACATTACAGACATAAATATTTTTTAAATAGTAGCACTGGAATTATTCAGACAATATGATTGTGTACATAAAGAACCCTTAAAAAATCTACAAAAAAAGACAATAACTGATAAGTGGATTTTGCAAAAGTACAGAATATAAGGGCAATATTTAAAAAGAAATTTTATTTTTATATACTAGCAATGAACAATTGGAGCATGAAATTTAAAAAAAAACAATTTACAATAGTACTAAAATATTTCAAATACCTAGGAAAAATGTTAATGAAGATGTGCAGGATGGCTACACCAAATACTACAAAACACTGGTTAGAAAAGTTAATGAAGACATAAGTAGATGGAAATATAGATCATATTTATGGATTGAGAGACTCGTAGTGTTACAATGCCCAGTGTCCCCACATTGATCTGTATCTTCAGTGCAATCCCTATCAGAATTTCCATCAGGCTCTTTTGAAGCAATTGACAAGTTAATTCTAAACCTTATATGGAATGCAACAGATCTAGAATGGTATAAATAATATTGAAAAGAATAATAAGTTTAAGGACTTACTTACGTGATCCCAAGACTTATTGAAAACCACACTAGCCCTACTCGGTTTGGCTCAGTAGTTACAGCATTGGTCCTCAGGCTGAAGGGTCTCATATTCATTTTTGGTCAAGGGCACCTACCTTGGTTGAAGGTTCAATCCAGGCCCCAGTCAGGGTGCATGCAGGAGGCAACCAATCGGTGTGTCTCTCTCACATTGATGTTTCTCTCTCTCTGTCTCTTCCCCTCTCTTCCACTCTCTCTCTCTCAAAAAAAAAAAAAAGTCAATAGAAAAAGTATCCTCAGGGGAGGATTAACCAAAAAAACACGATACAGTGTGGTACCAACATAGGATATCAAATCAATGGAAAAGTGAGTAAAAAAATATTACCTCACATATAAGGTCAATTGATTCTTTAGCACAGTACCAAGTTAAAGGGTCAACAACATCTTTTTTACAACTAGATAGCTGTATAAAAAATAATAATAAACCCGAATCCCAATTTCACTCCATACAGAAAAAAAAAATTTTAAATGGGTCATAGATTTAAATAAAAATCCCAGAACCATGAAGCTTCTAAAAGAAATAATAGACACAAGAGAATGTCATTGCAACTTGAGTTAGGCAAAGATTTCTTGGACAGGACACAGAAAGCAATAATCATAAAAGAAAAATTGATAAATTTGACTTTATTAAAATGAGGTTTTTTTCTGCTTATCAAAAAAACACCATTAAGAAAATGAATATGCAAATCACAAATTGGGAAAGAAATATTTGGAATACATATTTTGAAAAAGTCACATATAAAGTAAATATATAAAAAATTTATAAAGAACTCATACAAATCAAGAGTAAAAAGAGAAATAACAAAAAGCCAAAGATTGGGGCACTTTATAAAAGAAGATAAACAAATGACCAATAAGTACCCATTAGTGCTCAATATCAGGAAATTAAATCCACAATATGATACTACTTCAAACCCACTATGCTGAGCAAAATTTAAAAGATTGAAAATGCTAAATGTTGGTGAGATGTAGAGCAACTAGAACTCTCATACTGGGGGAATATAAAATGACACAACTACTTTAAAGAACTGTATTGCAGTTTCTTGTAAAGTTAAATATACATTTTTCCTCCAAACCTGGAATTGCATTCTAGGTATTTACCAAGAGGATACAAAAATTATGCACAAAAAAACTTGTACAAGACTGTCAATAGGCCAAAACCTGGAAATAACTGAAATGTCCATCAATAAAATAATGAATAATTAAATTGTATTATATTCATAAAATGGAATACTACTCAGTAATAAAATAATGAAGTACAAATTCAAGCAACAAATGAATTTCAAAACATTAAGATGAGAAAAAGAATCCTGATGCAAAAATACACTGCATGTTTTTACAAAACCAGAATATATAGAGAGAAGTAGGAAGTGGTTGAATTCAGGTATGGGGAGGCGATTGACTAAGAGGCAAGAGAAAACTTTTAGGCTGGTGAAAATGTTTTTTTTTTTTTTTTTTTGGTGCAAGTAATGATTACAGGTTTGGAAAGAACTGTCAAAACTCATCAAATGAATAACTAAGATGTGTTCATTTTATTGTATTTTAATTATATGTCAATTAAAATTTTTCAATTTCTATTCAACAAGCATATATTGAAAACCTACTATTAAAAAATACTATACTATATTATGAAAATGCCACATTTTAAAAATCATAGCCAAGTAGCCATATTCCTGCTAGCATTGATTAGTTATAGAAGTTTTAATAAACTTGCATAGTCAAAACTAATGCACAATGAGGGAATATTTTTGTTCTTAAAACTCCAAAGAAAAAACAAAAACTAGAATTATTCCTAGGGAATAAGTGTAAACCCTTGCCAAAAAAAAAAAAATAGTTTCCTTGAAATTAAAAATCAGGTGGAAAATATCAGAAGTAAGCAAAACATAAGGATTGGATTGAGAGGGTAAGTTGATCACACAAGGCCCTTTGGCTAGGATGCCCTGTGACCTCTCCTAGTTATAAAGTGACTGACTCTCTTTATAATTGTTGTCACTCATCGCACCTAGCAAGTTTTCTATCTCAAAGAACATGGCCTAATCCAATTTGCACTCACTTTGCAAGTTGTGGTATTGTGATTTATATATTGCTCATATGTGTTTGGTCTTTGTCCATAGCACCTGGCTTACAGCTCCCCAAACCCAAAAGACTTGGTTTCAGTGAAGTGAGATTTGCTAGGATGACTCTGGCTCATAAAAACATGTGGTTTGGGAAGAGAAAGAATGAAAGGGTAGAGGATGAGATGCTTTAACTCTGGAATGACCACATAGTCACCCATAGTATGAAGCAGCTGCTGTGTTGAAGTCAGTTACTGAAGGTGAAAGTTACTAGTTTAGAGATGGATCCAACTCCTAGGGAGTGGGTTCACTTAATGCATACGAAAATAAAGGCTAATAAGGAAAAGACAAAATATTCAATCCATTGGTTATTGTTATCTGCAATGGCTAAAATGAAAGTTAAAGAAAGTACTGGATTGGGGCTTGATGCTAAACCAAGATACTAAACCAAGATCAGACTTGGGTCAGTCTAAGGCGCCACTAGCCTCAAAACAGCATAGAAAGATAAAAATTGTGCATACAGCAAGGTATAATACAAGACATCTAGTCACCAAAAAGGTAGTCAATGTGGGAGGACAGACACAACTAAGAAATTACTGAAACCGCCGAATATAGTGTAAAGGAGTTGTTTTCTGCCCTAACCGGTTTGGCTCAGTGGATAGAGCATCGGCCTGTGGACTCAAGGGTCCTGGGTTCGATTCCTGTCAAGGGCATGTACCTTGGTTGCGGGCACATCCCCAGTGGGAAGTGTGCAGGAGGCAGCTGATCGATGTTTCTCTCTCATCGATGTTTCTAACTCTCTATCCCTCTCCCTTCCTCTCTGTAAAAAATCAATAAAATATATATTTTTTTTAAAAAGTTGTTTTCTTTTGTAGATCAGTATCTTCAGCTTTCTGAGGAACCTTTACTGAAATGGGATTTTCATTTCTTCAGACCGAGGAACACACGTATAATGCCCATCAAGGGCAGAGAGGTATCCTCTTCAGAGTAATAGTCTTAATAAAAAATTGAAACAGGCAATTAAAACCTTGGTTGTCCAAAACAGAGGGGAAAAAACATGAAGGGCTAGTTTCCTTGCCTTCATGAGTAGGCTCACACTCAACATGAACATGAGTGGGACGAAAGAATTGACCCAGAGAGATGTCTCTGTGTTTCTAGTATGTCTGGGGAAGAAGGGTGGGAAGGTGCTAATATTCTTTCTTCCCCATATCACCTCAACTTTTTTTTTTACCCCTACCTAATGCAGTGATCACAGGATCGGGGCCACACTCCAAGGACTGGAAACGAGGATGCTGTAACTGTGTTTTTAACCTTTATGTCAACATTCCTAAGATATTCTAATCAGTTTTATATGTATTTTGTGGATTTTTTGCTGCTGTTTATTAACATAAGTATTTTGTTTTAAATCATCTGGCAGAATTGGAATTAACAGTGAAAGCAGCCCTGTTGCCAGGTGGCAAAGATGGCCCACAAGTTCTGCACCCATGTAACTTTACCTTATCTCAATAGAAGTAAACTGAGGGGGGCACTTGCTAGACTAGTATGGCGGCCAGCAATGTAAACCAACACAGTGGTTGAAACCAATGTCCCTTCCAAAGGTGGAAAAGTATAAGTGTAAATAGAGAGAAGGAAAAGCAGTAGGCGTGGGTAAAAATGAGGATAAATGCAATAGGTAATGAGGGAAATCCAATATTACCTTAACACCTCCCTCAAAAGAAGTTCAGAGCAAGAGATGATATTGTCTCTTAGCTTCATTATACCAGGTGCCTGAAAGGGCAAAGTCATACATTGCTGACAGCACCCCTGCTTGGGGAACCTGGCGAGATAAAGTACAAGCCTGAAAACCTTGAGTGGCCTTGCCCTGGGAGACATTTCCATACAATATGATGATGGACTGGATAGAATAATTAATGACAATGAGAGTCTAGTATCTTCCGATGGTTGTTTTTCTGATAAGGACTTATTCAAAGACTGTGATATTGTGATGTATATATTTCTCATATATATTTGGTCTTCACCCACAGGTCCTGGCTCACAGCTCCCAAAACCTTTGAAATTTCTAAGTGCTGAGAGTGCTAAAGGTGTCTTTTGTTATGTTGATGCAGAGACTTTTGAAAAAATGCCTAAGAATGGGTCAAGTCTTTCAAGGAACCAACCTTGTGATTAGAGGATTAAAACTTTCAGTCCCACCCCTTGACCCTCTGGGGAAGGGAGAAGAAAAAGAGGCTGATAAAAGCTCAAAAGGACTGGGTTTGGAGAGCTTCTTGGTAAACACAGGGAGATTGGAGACAGTGGGGAACCTGGAGAAAGCATGGAAGCTCATTACCCTTCCCCAAACCCTGTCCTGCACATCTCTTTTACCTGCTGTCCCCTGAGTTATGTCCTTTTATATAAAAACTGGTAATATAATGAATAAAATCTTTCTCTGAGTTCTGTGGGCCGCTCTGGCAAATTAATCAAACCCCAGGAAGAGGTCCTCTGATTCATAGCCAATGGGTCAAAAGTGCAGGTAACAACCTGGATTTACCACTGGCACCCTGAGTTGGAGGGGGGCATTGGATCCTCTGATCTGTAGCTAGCTGGTCAGAAGCACAGGTGTCAGCCTGAGCTTGTGGCTGGAATCTGAAGTGGGGGCAGTCCTGTAGGACTGAGCATTCTGTCTGTAGAATCTGACACTATTTCTGGGTAGATAGGGTCACAATAGAGTTGAATCCTGGGACACCCTGTTGGTGTCTGAGAATTTCTTAGTTCTATGTGAACAGTCTCTCCTACTCCTCCCCAACACACCCATTGGAATTGGGTCCAGGAATTAAAAGTATAAGTAAAATATATAGTGGGAGACCCTATTCAATATACTTTCAAATCTCTGCATGAGGTAATTTCATTTGATCTTCACTGATTTAATTATTGCAATGAGGTTGGGGGTATAGAAGAATTTGAAATTAAGTATGACAATCTAATCAGTTTTATATGTATTTTGTGGACTTTTTGCTGTTGCTTATTAACTTAAGTATTTTGTTTTAAAATTGAATCCATTAATTTAAATATTTTCAAGATCAAGCCTAAAATGATCATTTTCCAAATACCTTTGCATTTGTTTAAACATCTATGTCACCATTTATTGTCACCATTTGTTTCTAGAGGCTTTCTTTGTTTGAGAAAATATTGTGTACTATTTTAAAACCCACCATGGGGGCATATCACTTGGTACACAATACGTAGGTGCTCAATGAAGATTTGTTAAATGAATTAATGGACAAATTTTATGCTCATAATGGGTCAACATTTCATAATGTCCTATCCCAAATCCAGAACTGAACATGGTTCAAAATAGTGTTGTATTTCAGATCATGGGCTTTGGAGTCAGTCTCCAAAGTCTCGAGTTATGGGTTCTAACATTTTCATTTATGAGATTATGGGCAAATTTCTTAATTGTTCTAAGTCTCAATTTTCTCCTTTATAAAATGAGGATGAAAACTATTTACACCTAATACAATTATAATAAAGATCATGTGGACAAAGCCTTTTGCAGCTGGCCTACAAAACTCTCTCAACAAGAATATGTTGCTGTAATTTTTAAGGTGATTTTTATTACTGTTTTTACATTATTATTGTTATAGAATAATAGTAGAACACAAATTCTGGAGCTAGCCCTCTGGTCTTTAGTTTTCACATCTAAAAGATGGTGATGATGATAGTACCTACTGCAAACAGTTGTTATGAGAATCAAATAGGTTAACAGGTGACATATCAAGAACAGTAAAAACTTCAGTAGGGTTAGTAGTTCATATTTCTGGCTGATGTATCCAACTGGGTAAGTGTGTTTCCAGGGTTAAATGGGTTTGAATTCCAGCCCTGCCCATTATTTATTGTGTTCTTATCATTTACTGTGTGTCGATTAACCATTCTGTGATTCAAGTTCCTCATGTGCAAAGATAAAATAATAATACTATTGTCACATAAAATTATAGTTAGGATCAAATGAAAGAACAGATGTAAAGCTCTTAGATTAGGTCTACAGGGAATAAGCAAGTACAGTGGGCTCTCCTCCTCTTACCTTCCAAGACCCCAAGTGGATACCTAAAACTGCAGATAGCACCAAACCCTATATACATTATGTTTTGTTCTATACTTAGGTGCCTACTAGAGGCCCAGTGCACAAATTTAGTGCACTGGAGGGTTGTCCCTCAGCCCAGCCTGTACCCTCTCCAATCTGGGACCCCTTGGACATCCCTCTCACAATCCAGGACAGCTGGCTCCCAACCTCTCGCCTGCCTGTATGCCTGATTGCCCCTGACCGCTTCTGCCTGCCTGCCTGGTCACCCCTTAACCACTCCCCTGCCAGCCTGATTGACACCTAACTGATCCCCTGCAGGCCTGATCACCCCCAACTGCCCTCCCCTGCCAGCCCAGTCACCCCCAACTGCCCTCCCCTGCTGGCCTGATCACCCACAACTTCCCCCCTTCCCCTGCAGGCCTGGTTTCCACCAACTGCCCTCCCTTGCTGGCCTGATCATCCACAATTGCCCTCCCCTGCCGGCCATCTTGTGCCCACATGGGGGTGGCCATCTTGTGCAAGGGTGTGATGGTCAATTTTCATATTACCTCTTTATTATATAGGATGATAAAGATTAATTTATAAATTAGGCACAGAAAGAGATTAACAATAATAATAAAATAGAACAGTTATAACAATGTACTGTAATAAAAGGTATGTGAATGTGATTGCTCCTTCTGGGGATCCCTGACTGAAGTCTCCATGTAGGTTCTGGTGTAATATGTTGCCATCAGTTGGAACACATTTTCTGTTCATGTCTCCACCAACAAATGTAATGCTTTTCATGAATTTCTTTTTTCTTGTTCACAAGTTCATAGATAGATGCTTTATTCTTACCACAGGTCTTAACAACCTCAGCATACAATTTTTTCTTTCTTTATTAAGTCATGAACTTTCACCTTATAAAGGAAGCATTTCATGGCTTCTCTTTGGCCTATTGGAATTGACAGCATCATTCTCTTTGGGCAATTATTAAGTAAAATAAGAATTACTTGAACACAAGCACTGTGATACCTCAACATTCTATCTCATAACCAAGAGGGCTACTAAGTGACTAAGGAAGGGGACAGCGTATAAGCATGTGTACACACTAGACAAAGAGATGCTTCATGCCCTGGGCAGGATGGAACTGGAAGACACAAGATTTCCTCACCCTACTCAGAACAGTGTGCAATTTAAAATTTATGAATTGTTTTTTCTGGACTTTTCATTTAATATTTTTGGTCCACACTTGACTTTGGGTAACTAAAACCATGGAAAGCAAAACATGATAAGGGGGGATTACTGTAATGAATGTACCCTATATTATCAGTGTACTAGTTATCACCGTCATCATCATCTCTACCAAATAAATTCACATTTATTGTCTGAAAATATAAACAGATAAAAGCCCTGTATAGAATGAACATATAGAATGGTATTCTGAAATACCATTGCTTTAGTTCACAATTCTTAGAGTTCACTGTTTCAAGGTCTTAATTCTCTGATCTGTTCTTTCATTTCCTCTCCATCTAGATAGTTCAAAATCTCCCACAATCAAAAGCAACTCTTCCTTATTAGCTTTAGAGGCCATTTTCTCACTAATTCAGTTATTCCTTTAGAACTAAAAATATATTAAGTACAAATTCTGCCCCACGAAGACCAAGACATGTTACTTCTGTTTCTGAAATTGCCACTAAATTGGATGTCTTTGGCTAACTCTTCAGTTCTCTGAGTTGTATACGTTCTTCCTCAACAATTGTGTCCACAAGCTAACCTGCAAACTTATATACAGCCAAGGCTACATGTAGAACACAAACTAACTCAGGCCACTGAACAAATACTCTAAGTTGATTATAATTACCATCATTAAAATTCCACAAAACTGCATCAGAGATACAACTGTAATTGACTCTCAGCATTTCTGGTCAAAGCTGACCATTGGAAATCCATGCTCTCTAACTCTAGCGGGCAAGCATTATTCGATAGCATGAATAAATAATAAAATTAAAGGACTTCAAAGATTAATAGAAAGAAATATTAGAGATCATCTGATTCAACCACTCATTTTATAAGAACAAAAAATAAGAGTGAAAGATGCTAAATACTTGGCCAAGACCATAAATTTATTTTGTGCAAATTATTAGTAAAATAATAGTAATCATAATAAGAAGAATACTTTACATTCAGAAATCCCTTCACACTTTAGAGAGCACTTTCAGGTATATTTTATTTGACCCTTATCCAACTCGATGAGGTAGAAAGAAGGTAAGTATTATTATCTACATTTTACAGGTAATGAAACAGGCTGAGTGGTGAAATGATTTAACCAAAGTAACCAGCTTATATATAGCAAAGCAAAGATCAGAAGCCAGTTCCTTCTGGATTCCCATACCCTGCTTTTTCTGTAATATCACATCATTTGATAGGAGAAAAGTTATGTGCTATGGTCTGAATGTGTCCCCTCAAAATTCATATGCTGAAATCTTAACTCCTGAAGGTAATGGTATTACCAGGTGGAGGCTTTAACCTTAGATCATAAGGGTGGAGAACCCATAAATGGGGTTGGTGTCTTGGAGGCTCCAGAGGGATCCCTAACCAGTTCCACCAGGTGAGGACATAGCAAGAAGCCACTGGTTATGAACCAAGAAGATCTTCACCAAAACATGACCAAGCTGGTGCCTTAATCTTAGACTTCCCAGAATTGTGAGAAATAAATTTCTGTTGTTTGCAAGCTACTGAATCTATAGTATTTTGTTATAGAAACTGTAAGACTAAGACACTATGTTTTGAGTGTGTGACATTAAAATTTGCTTTGTGGTAGGAAGAATGTAGAATATTTCTTATGCATTTTCCTGGTACAGAGACAGGAGGACTTTGAGACTATCTGTTGCATCCTCCTGTATCAAAGGGGAACTTCACATGGGTCATATCTGGCAGACCAGGCATTTATTGGAAGATAAAGTATTTTTCAAAATCTTCAAAGAATGTGGTTTCAGCCAACTTCATCCACAATACATTTTTTACTATGTAATTTGACCAACTGCCAAGTCTTTTATGCTTTACCTAGTGTTTCATGCAATTAATAAAAAAACTAAGATTTCTTTTGTATTCCAACTCAGAATAATCTGACTATTCTAAAAGTGATGTTTAAGTACCTGTTTATTTTATTTTAAAATAACAAAAATAATTAGTGGTTTAAATACTTATAACAAGTCCTGAGTAACTTAATCCTATCAGTGAAACTCATCTTCAAGGCTACAATGATTGAGTCAATGATGGGCATCTAACCCATAGGGGCCAATGAGACAACAGAAGAAGGTTTCTAGGGCTTCTGGGAAAGAAAAAGTATTTTTACTCCCTGCTGGATATAGGAGAAAAGTATATTGCCTCAGAATCTGTCCAAAGTCAGTTTTAGTCTGCCAGCCTTGGCCTAAAGCCAACACTGTAAGTTAGGAAAACAACAACAAAACCAGGTGTTTGGTGAAATGTTTGATGCATTGTATACAACCCTATTTAAAACACATCCTATTTATTAACCTTTAAGTTACTTGAGGCTGTAATTGCCCTTAACTTTTTAGCCATTTTGACATAGGCATACCTCAGAGATATTGCATATTCGGTTCCAGACCAAGAAAATAAAGAGAATATCCGAATAATGCAAGTCACACAAATTTTTTGGTTTATCAGTGCTTCCAAAAGTTATGTTTACACTATACTGTAGACTATTAAGTATGTAATAATGTTATGTCTAAAATCAACAATGTATATATCTTAAGTAAATAATACTCTAGTGCCGTGGTCAGCAAACTGCGGCTCGCGAGCCACATGCGGCTCTTTGGCCCCTTGAGTGTAGCTCTTGCTAAGCCTTAGGATACCCTAATTAAGTTAATAACAATGCACCTACCTATATAGTTTAAGTTTAAAAAATTTGGCTCTCAAGAGACATTTCAATCGTTGTACTGTTGGTATTTGGCTCTGTTGACTAATGAGTTTGCCGACCACTGCTCTAGTGCTAAAAAATGTTAACCATCGTCTGAGCCTTCAGAGAAGTCATCACCTTTTTGCTGGGGGTGGGGAGGCTATCTTACCTTAAATTTGTAAAAAAGAAAAAAAGAAAAAAAAAGCGCAGTATCTTTGAAATGCAATAAAGTGAGTCACAATAAAACAAGGTATGCTTGCACTAAATTCCAGGTTTGAATGCAATTCATGCAGTGTGTGTGTGTGTGTGTGTGTGTGTGTGTGTGTTTAGCAGTCAATGGAATACTGGTCCTTTCATGAGGCAGGAGACAGAAGATAGAGGGATGAAACTTTTCTCTGGTCACAGACCATTGACACATTGCAGTACTGAGCAATATATCTTGTGACCTGCCTGGCAAGAGATAGCCCATGAAATACTGGCAGGACCCAAAGGGAATGGGAATGTTGCCAACCTCTCTGAGGAGCCTTCTCCTTCACTTTCCCAATAGTCTAGTAAAATAACATATGTAGAAACCCCAATCTTTGATATCAAGACCTTTAGGAACTAGCAGATCAGGCTACCCAAACCTGACAACCACCGTGACCTAAAGACAAAAAAACCTCTGCTAGTTACTCAGACCCAAAACTATTAATGTCTAAGGCTGAGATGTGCCTTCAGCTATTCCTTTACTGCAATGGGAAGGCCCCCATCACCCAGGGATGACCTCTCCAGTGAAGTGCCGCCCACCCACATAGAAAGCTGCCAGCTCTAGCCCTGCCAGAATCCACCGGAAGAGGTAGTGTGATGCAGAGTGCCAGGTAACTAGTCCTGCATCAGAGATGAGTAGTCACAGTCAGAGGGGCTTAAGGAGGTGTAAAGACCAATTTCTAGGCCATTTTACTAGCTTTCCACTCTGCCTTGAGCCCCTTGCCTCTCTCCTGAGATATCAGTAATCCCAGAAACCATAGCCACCAAGCTGGGCATGGCAGGAAACTGGTGCTTTCCATTACCTGCTGCCCATATACCCCTTAGGTTCCAGGCCTTTATTGTTCAGAGTTCCATGACCCATATTCTGGCAAACCCAAGCTTTTCCTTGATCTCAGCTCTCTGCTGCCAGCATTGGCTACCTCTCCTACTGAGCTCTGAATTCCTTTGGCTCTAATGCCAATTCCCACAAATTCTTAGGTAGGTTTCCTAAGCAATAAACTTGAGGAGTTGGCCTCATATTGCAAATATGATTATACAAATAATATGAAATTTACTTTTTATGTCCTTGTCCTTTTCCAAATCTAAATATAAGGTATTCCACAATTATATGGACACCAACTCAGAGTAGGAGGTCATTAAGTTTTCTATTCACCCTATCAAGATCCCAAATCTTTTCTAAAGAATGGGTTGTTTTACTTCTGCCAAAAAAAAAACAGTTATCCATGTGAATGTTACCTGTATGAGAACACTATCAGCTCTCAATGATCCAGATGCTCCAAACAGAAAAAGATATAGTCTATACAAAATGAGACACCCGGGACACCTACAGCCTCATCTGTATCTGGTGATGAGTAAAGTTAATCTTTTAGGTTTACCACCATCCAGAACATCATCTCACTGAACATCATCTCAAATGGTCAATCAAACCAAGGAGACATGGCCTAATATTATGCCAACATGCAGTGCCTAGTTGATACTTTATGAGCCTGAGCATTTATCAACTACCAGATGCCACCACCTCTAAGTCAAGTCAAAGATGTGAGCATTAAGTCAACTCTAAGATGTGAGCACTTGAAAATGCTAAGGTGGAGTTACGGGATATAATCTGTCCATCAAAAGGTCTGGGGAGAATTCTGCCCCAGATGTCATTAGCTGTGGAGTAAGTGACATCAGGGCAGCCAAAACACCAGCTCACTCCAGGGTTTATGGGCCTCTATCTTCTAGCTACTTACTCTCCACTGTTTTGTACAATTTTCTCTAATTTTATGTTTTCTGGTTTGGCCCAAAGGCCCCTGATGCATCTTAGGAAAGGAAGACCTTATTTTTTTTTAATCCCAATGTCATGCACTCTCCAATTTGGTGAGGTGGGCCTGGGGAAGTTCAGAACCAAGGACCTCCATTTCCAATTGAGTTGGTATTCTTTTGGACATCTGACCCCCTAACCATCTCATATTGTCTCTTAGCGTATCCCATTGCAGGCTGTAAGACTGTGGCAGGGAAGATGGTCCTGGAATCGTGGGCGGGGTGGGGGGGGTGGCGAGCAATTATCACTTCTGAGCACATTTACTTTTCTATTTCACAAGTACCAGGTGCCCCAAAATAGTGGGTAAGAGCCCTATTTTGGAGACAAGAATATGAGAGAGACTTTATCTTCACCAACCTCTCACTGCCTCCCCTATATAATGAAGACATTTTCGGCTTCTGTGAACTGTCATGCTATAAGAAATTCAACTGCTGCTTCTGGAAGGTCTTCAGGCTCTTAAGGGGACTTTACGTTTTTCCAAGTTTTGATTTACCCAGGTACCACTCACCATCCTCAGACTAACAATCCATTATTATACATCGGATCCTTGAAGAATAACTGCACAGCCCAACTCCTGCAGTCAGCAAACCTGGCCACATCTTTGGCTTCTATAACTCACTGCACATCTCAAACCACAACACTCCCTTTAACAGCAACTATAACTTACAACCTTATGACCCACTTCCTTTCCTTGTACATTCCATGCAGTAGGAAATAAACATCCTCAGCATAACCTTTAGGAAATCTTTGGGTAAGCTAAGAAATGGGATCATCCTTTAACAGAAAGAAGTTCCTGGGTAAGATGTTTGCTAAGAGATAGTTTGGCTTTCTTTAAACAGTACACACAAATAAGCCTCAGAAAGAAGCTGGGGGAGAGATATATGTGGTTTTTGTCAATGTCAAGTATAGTTGCGTTTTTCTTTGAACATTCTCCTCATAGGCTGCTTACCATTTTCTACTTAAAAATGAGAGTTCTGAGGAATGAAGTACTAGTGTCTTGGTTCATTCAGGCTGCTAGAACAAAGGACAATGGACCGGGCAGCATATAAACAAAAGAAATTTATTTTGCATAGGCTAGAAGTCTGAGATCAGGGTGCCAACATGGTCAAGTTCTGGTGAGGGCCATCTTCTGGGTTGCAGATGGCCACCTTTTCATTGCTCACAAAGCAGAGAACAGAGGGGAAGCCAGTACTAATCCCAATCTCCATCCACATAACTTCATCTAAACCAAATTTACCTCCAAAAGACCCCACCTCCTAATATCGTCATATTTTCAGGGAGTAGGGGTAGGGTTTTAATATATGATTTTGGGGGCACACATGCATTCAGTCCATAACAAGATACACAGAGATGTTTTGACCAGCTGTAATATTTGGGTCTTTGGTAAGAATGTAGCCCAGAAAGCCAGATCCAGGAATTGGACTACTACTTTCATATCATTTCTTATTGGGTCTTAACTCTTGGTAAATCAGGAAATGCCAGTCCATTTATCTCAACAGCTACACAATTTTGGCTTCTATTTTCCCTAATATGTCCAATCTTATTTCTATAATATATATAAGATAGTTTCACCTGTTATTCAGTGTGTTCCCTAATATTGAAAATGTGGTCCCAATCAATTTTTGTGTGTCTATTAACTGGGTTATGTAATTTCTAACTGATGTTGTCTAGTTTAAATGGTTTCTTTTTCTCTGTAAAAACAACAAAATCATTATCTTGATTTGGGGCTTCAATCAAACTACCTCTTAGTTCATAAGGTCCATAGCTATTTTTCCAGTGGAAAGCAGGTGGACACTCAGAGGAGCAGAATAGATAGTAGACATGGATACATCTATGAGCCAAGGCTTGGCAATGAATGGCATGTAAATAATTGTATTAGTATGTGAACAACAACTTTAGAGAATCACAAATTCTCTCTATCACATAAGCCCAGAGCAGTCTGGCACCAAGGAAAAATATCAGAGACCCTTCTTTCCATTCTTCCTATGATTGTCTTGCAAATGGCATACACACTGATGTTTTTGGAGAACTAAGTTATTAGTATGCAATCTTAGGAGGAAAAATAGACTATAATATTAAAGTATTAATTGATAGTTTCCACTATATTTCCAGGAAGAAATAATCTTTCTCATGCTCAAAAATAAAACTAGAATGTTTTATTATTTCAGTTAACAAAAATTAAATAGTTAAGGCCAAAGAGGAAGCAACATACTCTTTCTGCTCTTAAAAGAACTTCAAATCTTATCAGGAAAATAGAAAAGGCATCTAAATGCTAGAATATGTCTGATTGTCTTTAAAAAGAGAATCACATACATTTGAGACCAACCAAAAAGGTCTTAGGCTTTATGGAGATGCTAATTTCCAATCAGGACTTGAGAAATTAGCTAAGATTTCCAAAAGAAGCATCTGAGAAGAGTTTAAATTAATCAGTGAATACGTAAAAATTCATTGATTAAGTTATGTGTTAACACTGAACTAAGAAATTCTGGAATGAGAGAAAAATAAATGGTTGCTTAATACATGACATTTTTCAGCTCTTTCATTTGGAAGGCTGGTGCCCTCAACAAGAACACTTGATGTTACCTCTGGCAAGATACAGCTGGAACTCTGAAGTTGAGTACTGGTGGTTTAAATTAAGAAACAGCGTGTGATATTAAATTTAAGACACTTTTGAATAAAGCAACAAGAAATATCACAAACTTCACAGAGAGATAGAGCCTTTCATATGGTTCAGCAAATACAGAGGTTGGATTCTATTTACTTACTCATTTAATATGCATTCATTAGATACCAACTGTCTACCCCATATAGCACTAATTGCTACAAAGACGTAAAAAAGGTGTGAAAAGAGTCCTTGCCCAACAGGTAGCCTAATATCCAAGAGGTGAAATAAGATGTGTAAAAATAAAGTAGGAGAAAGTTTCTGGACAAAATATGAGAAATTGAGAAATGGAAATGCTACCTACAGTTTTCTTTTCTCCCAGGGGGCTCAAAGCCCATCACAATTACCTGGCAGAGTGTATCATTCTCATAAGCATTTTACAATGTGATTGGCAGGGATGCAGAGAATCTAAGTGATCAGCATAAAAACCAGGTGAGTTGAGTGGGAGAACTAGAAATTAGTTTTCTATATGGGATATTGCAAGAAATATTGGTAAGTCCAGAGTCAGAAGTCCTCAAGGTTATTTTTCCATCTGTAGGCCTCAGATGATTCCAGGAAAGGTATTTAACATCTCTGAAATAAGGTTTTTTCATCTGGGGATGCTATCCTGGGACATCTACCTTTCCTACCTCACAGGGTTCTATGTGAATTGAGTGAGTTGAGGGGGGGGAGAATTTTAAAGAGCTTTGCAATGCACAAAGCATCTATAAGTATACGATAGAATGTCATTATTCATTTATTTATTTACTGTGAGCCTATACACAATTTAGGTGACAGGTGAAGGGTGTGTTATGTAAAAAGATTGAAGATACAGAGAAGTCTGTTATTTCCATTGACTTCCATTGATAACAGCTCCAGTCGGTGCCCTGCAAAATTTTGGGTGGCTGAATGACTGAAAAGAGGAGCTAAAAAGCAGATAAAAAAACCTCAGGAGCCTAGACACAGATGCTGGGGGATAACATAGATAGCTGTGGGAGTGTCTGGGTTGCAGGGGATTTGGGTAGCCCCGCTGCATCTCTCTCAGCAACCCAAAGCAGTAAAGTCTTTCTATCCCCCAAGATGGGTTCATAAATTAACTGAAAAAAAAGAGAAATGCAGCTGGCCCAGATATGATGCCCTGGTTGTCACAAAGAAATGCCACAGGAGAAAGCAGCAAAGAGCATAACATGAGGGACAGTCTGGAAAGATGGGGATCTAGCTGCTTGGTGCACACCAGCATGGAGAAATGACTGTGCCGGACAACCTGCTCCAACAGGGACAGACACCAATAATGGCCAATTGCCTTCCAGGTGATGCCCTTAAAACTATGCAAGTCCCTAGGAATTCTGATGGCAGGAAAATGAGGTGGAAAGCATAGAATGGCAAATTAGGGTTGACTGAATTTCAATGTAAAATGACTGAAAAACATGAAGTGACTGGGTCTTCTAGAATTAACTAGAAAAAGGTTTTACCATTAAATAGTATAAGAAACCTGACATAGAAACTATGTTCTATATACAAAAATAAAGTTATAGCTCTGGGCTAACTGATGTGATAAACTGAAAATATCATATCTGCTGCACAATTTTATCCAGTAGATAACGGAGAGATCTGGACAAATTTTAAGTAGAAGAGTGACATAATCAGATCTATGAGTCATAAAGAAAGGTGTGTGGAGCCTGTTGACAGAGGAAACGGATGGCAGAAGTACACTGGATGGCAGCTTGTGATAGTCTAGCTCAGTGATCCTCAATCTTTTTAAAAAATATTTTTATTTATGTCAGAGAAGAAGGGAAAGGGGGAGAAAGAGATAGAGATAGAAACATCAATGATGACAGAGAACCACAGAACTGCTGCCTCCTGCATGCCCACACTGGGGATCCAGCCCCCAACCCGGGCGTGTGCCCTGAGGGAATCACACCGTGACCTCCTGGTTCATAGGTCCACGCTCAACCACTGACCCATGCCAGCCAGGCAAATCAATCTTTAATGTACAGACAGATCACAAGGGGGAGTTCGTTAAAATGCAAATTTGTCCTGCAGCTGAGGGAGCCACTGCACTCTGAATGTCTAACAAACTCTGGTGAATCGGACACTCCAGTCTGCCAAGCAAGTGTCTGAGTGACAGGTAACCTAAACCTGAACTAGGCAGTGACAATGGAAATGCAGAAAAGACATGGCTGAGCAGCAGTCAGGAAGTAAAAGTGAAGAGACTCCGTGGTCAGTTAGGGTAAGAGGAAACATTTGTGATGACTTTAAGGTTTTCTAGGCTCAGACAAATGGGCAGATCATGGCACCATTAACGGAGTCCTTGGTAAACAAAGGTTTATGCAGAAACACCACATTTTACCAAGTGATTGAGAAATACTCCTACTGTGTGAGGTTGCTATTGAGCAACTTTGCCCACTCAGGCAGAGTTCTTTGTAGCACCACCTGTTTCTCAGCCCTTTGGTGTTACTGCTTAGCACAGTGAGCCTTCCACCCCCTGAACAGTTTGATATTGGAATCCACTTCTCTTTGCTCAGTGGGTTTGGGCTGCTTTGTTTTCATTGTATGTTGTTAATAGTTTACCCCTGAACGAACTGAAAATATGCCATTGGGGAGATTAGCAGACGTGAAACTCCAAAGAACTGAAAAGTACTTTAGTGTAGCGTGAGGATTATAAAGTGAGTTATTCCCTAAGTAAGGAGGAAACCATGGCAAACAGGTGTTTTAAGATTCCCCGAGTAATAGTCCAGAGAGGGCCCTGGAACCCAGCAACCATCGACACTCGTTGTGTGAGTCTGGCGCTGCATCTGAAAGAGAGAGAGAGTGATAAAGAGATCAGGAGGCGCCTCTGCTTCCCCTGATACCCAAGAGTCATTATTACAGGTGAAGCAGAAAGTCAAGAGGGTCCATGCTGTTGCCAAAAAGCGTCCATGGAGATGAACTATTGGAAATATCTGTGCAATTTCATTTCTCGTTTCAGATTCTTATTGAAGTGAGACCAGATTCGACTCCAACCCTAGTGTGTGCTATTGGAGGAGAGCGGGGTGTGAAGGAGAGAAGGGGGTGGAGGGGCTTGGGAGGGACCTGCATTGTGCTTCTGTGGACTGGTTTCCATCATTGGAGGAGGTAGCGCTTAGAGCAGTTCATGGCTTCCCTGGGAAACCATTCTAAGTGGGCCACGTGCCCAATGGTTTCCATCCCAGTTAAGTAAATAAATGAAATATGCTAATTAGCACCCTATTAGCTCACAGCAGGGAGTAATCCATGGCATTTTGATTGGAAAGAATCCTGTCATCCAAAAGCCTGGTCTGTAACAGAATGCAAACCGGCCCAATTTCCTCCCTCCCTGCCTCGTGGCAGCCATCCAAACGTCTGAGAAGCAGACCTCACAACTGCGTGCAATTCCGAGGGTGTCACTGCGCACCTCCTGGCCTCCGTGGAATCTGGCAGCGGGCCCCACTCCCAGCATGGGTTTATCCAATCCAGAAATGTGGACCAAAGCTCCGAAACACGGATGGGTGTGGGAGGATCTTTCTGGGGCTGCTCTTATTTCTTTCACTCTGAGAATATCCCCACTTTAATTCTCTGGCCCTCCCAGACTCTAATCCAGAAGGCCCTTCCTTAACACAGGTGTGCAAGCATGTCACTGCTGAGCCGTTCCTCTGAAGGAGGCCTTCTAAAAATGGCAGAGCTTTGAGGTTTAAATTGGGAAAAGGCAAGCTCATTTCGTTTCACCTCTTTATAGTTTTATTGTCTCAGCAGCAGGGAAACACCATCTAGCTCCTGTTTCCCTATTACTATTTAAAAGCCTAGATTTACATCTTGCCTCTCCCCCTCGTACTTTGCAGAAAGCAGGGGTTTGGAGGCAATATAGACACAGTACAAGAACAGCAGGTTTTCCAATCTGCTCTTTGACAACATCCACTGTCCAAGGGCTTTGGGTGTTTAAAGGGCTTAGATGTTGTGACACATCTGTCAGGTTACATCAGAATGTATCAGAAACCCCCGTGAGAGTGGGGCAATGAAGCTTGGTTATATCATGGACAGGCTTGTAACACCTGTTCTGTTCTTTTTTTAAAAAAAAATATCAATTACTGTAGGGAGCGGCTCTAGAGTTAAGCCTTGGATTGACCTGTGGCAGAGCCACAAACAAGTCCCAGCTTAGAGGGCAGAGCTCGCTTAGCATAATTAGGCTTGACTTTATGACGCTCCCTAGATCCTTCCTGGGTAGTTAATGGGCTGAGGGAGGTGCAGCAAGTGCTGCCAAAACAAGTGAAACTCACAAGAACATGGTAACTATGTTGACCACTACCTAGTTTTCCTCTGACTATAAAATAAAGCCTCAGCTTGCTGACTGGATCCTTCTCTGTGACCTCATCCAGGGACAGGAGATCCACCGAACCCCAGCTATATTCTCTTTGTCTGTCTTTTCTTTAATCCTTTGCCCCCCACTGCCACCCTCCCCCCAAACTGGCTCACCTAACCCTTGCCTGTGCTGGCACGGCACAAATTACTTTATTTTAATTTATTGCTTCTTAGAGAGATAGAGGAAGGGAGAGAGAGAGAGAGAGAAAGAGAGAGAGAGAGAGAGAGAGAGAGAGAGCATTTATTGGTTGATTCTTATATGTTCCCTGACCAGGGATCAAACCCACAACTTTGGTACATGGGGACGATGCTCTAACCAACTGAACTACTGAGCCAGGGCACATGTTCTGTTCTTGATACCAAAAGTTACAGGGATCACCATGTATTTCTTGATGGCTGTCTAAAAAAAGGGATGAAGGGACAAGATTTTTAATCACCTGAATGTTATAGAGGTAAGTTTCCAGTGGGTTTGCTGTCTCAGGTTTGGTCTCTTCTTGTATGATGACTTACTTAAGCCGAATAGATACTGAATGCCTAGGACAATGCCATTTGAAAACACTTTTCTCTGTAGGCTCTTATGTTTCCTCCCTGATAAAGACGTGATTAATATATTTAAAGCTAAAATATACTAACAGAACGTATTGGCTACAAACACATTACTCTTTTTTCCCCATACCAGTTTTTCTTTTACTTTTAAAGAAAATCTATTTATCTTGATTAGATACAAATTCAAAACAAATGCTGGATACCAGCTGTTGTATCAGCAGCATTTTAAAATTCAACTTTCAATAAATTTTTCAAGAAAGCAAGTCAAAAAAAACTTCATAGTAAAATTTGTGTCTCATTCACTACCATTACCAAACCACATTGATTGCTGTACCTGAAGATGTCTCTTCAGAATGTTTCCTATCCTGTATTGGAAAATAAAGCATATTACCTAAATGACTCAAATGGCAAGAACAAACGTATTCCTAAAAGCCATCTGTGAACTAGCATATGTGCTTCTGGAACCCAACATCTTGGTTCTATATGTGAATCAGAAGAAAAGGGGAAAAAAGAAAAGAAGGAATGAAAGGAAGAAAATGGGACCCTGTCTTTAAATATAAAACAAGGAATGATTTTCTTCAATCAAGGGAACTTCAAAGAGGGAAGGTATTTATGAGAACGAAGCAGTCAGTTAGACTTCACAGCAGCTCTACCCAAGACTGATACCAAGAGCAGTCACAAAACTTTGTCAGCCAACACCAGATGCTGCTAATGAAAAAATGTGCAAATCGAGGCATATTCAACATGCACCATGGGCTTTATTGTTTTGGCAAATCTATCTATTTTGAACTAGAAAACAGTTCAGTGAGGAATTAAAAAAGAAAAGATGTAAGTGAAAAGCAAGAAGCCTAGCAGTGGTAGCAAGCATTAGTGAGTCTTAAAAGACCCTCATTTATACCACCTATTACCCCCAATCCAGTTGGCAAAGTGGAACTTTGCAGCTTTGTAAAATCTGAATGTCCAATTCTGTGTATCTGCCTTGAATATATAGGCTGATCTAATCTGACCAAATCATGTGATAGAGGAATGATGCCTAAATGCTTTTACATATTTTCAGTTTCTGGGTAACTTTTTTTTCCTTGAAATTCACATGTTCCAAATATCTGTCTGACTTTGAGCTTGGATTCTCAAGGGGAAACTCACAACCTGGCAGTAGGAATAAAAGACAGAAATAAACTCTATTGACACTTTAAATTAGACATGGTTGCAAGGCCACTCAAGATGACAATCACCCCCACTGCAGCCATTATTGACGGATTACAAGCAAACACTGCCTGCTACCTGGTAATTCTACCTGCTAATTACTTGGAAAGATTCAGATTCCCAACAACTGACCTCAGTGTTTTCTGAGGTTTGAGGGCCAATTAGGGAGGGGTAGGAATGACTTTAGAAAGCCACATAGCGAAGTTGACAGTCAGTGAGGAGCTGCTGAAATTCTATCAAAAATATTCTTGCAGCATAATGAAGCTTTTTAGGCAGCCAATCTCACTAGACACTTGCCTTTGCCAATAGTTACAACAATAAGGAAAATTTTATTAGTGGTGTGGCTATTTTTTTTTTTTAGTGCTGACTATAAAAACACCCACTGAGTTATTTGCAAGCTCTGCCAAGTGGCAAGTGCAGAGTGAATTTCAGATAAGAGGAGACTTTGGACTCCAGCCCTAAAATGATACTTGGGAAGTGCATGTGTGTCTTTCTGGAAGAGAGCAGATGGCTATTGGGGAGGGAGGGGTGTGTGTGTGTGTGTGTGTGTGTGTGTGTGTGTGTGTGTGAAGCAGGAATGATGATGATGACAAGAAGCAGATGAAGAAACGCTGAGACAAGCTAAGGCTACTTCTTTTGCTTGTTTTTCTTCTACTTCTTCTCCGTCATCCCAGTGGGATAGTGTCTAGTGAAGTCCTAGGGCCTCTCCAGTGATAATGGCAAACATCAGTGCTGCCCTGGCTCTGCCTGTGAAGAACTGACCCCTGAAGGAATTCCTGTTGAAGGAGCAGCACTATGACAGGCAGAGTGGAGGGATCCAGATGGTGAATGACTTGCCAAGGGTCATGCAAGTCACCATTTAAGGTAAGAGGAATGAGCTCGTTCATTCAATTGACATTTGTTGAGTGCCCATTATGTGCTAGATGGTAGAGCTACATGGCCCCTATATGTAACTTAAGCACAGTCATAGCTACTATAGAGTTTATTCACTAGAAGGAGAAAAAGGCACAGTTCCCTACCTCTAGAAAGCTCACAGTAAATAATAACTCTGTTAATATTTTTACTTTGTACTTTGACAAAAGCTGTCTCATTGTATCCGCACTACACCCCTCATAAAGTGAGAATTGTTATCTCATAAATTTATAATTGAAGATAATGAGCCTTAACCTTGCTCAAGGTCAAACAGCTGTTAAGTAGTAGCCTCAAACCTAACACTCAGGTATCTTGATTCTTAAGTGTCTGGGACTGCAATCCCTTCTGTCTGGGCCTTGATACAGTTGTGAATTTTGATAAAACAAACTCAACTGAAATTAATGCCTAAGACTCTACTAAGAGTTGCCCATACTCACACTACATGCCAGCCTGCTACCACAAAGATTCAAAAAGAGACACCAAAAAGACAAGAAAGATCTTCAAATCAACTTACTTTACAACCTAAAGGATTAGAAAAAGAACAAACTAAACCCAAAGCCAGTGGAAGGGAGGAAATAGTAAAGATTAGAACAGAGATAAATAAAATAGAGATTAGAAAATAATAGAGAAAATCAACAAACCCCAAAGTTTCTTCATTAAAAAGACCAACCAATTGACTAAACTTTAGCTAGATGGACCACTTCTATTCAACATAGTATGGGAAGTCCTAGCCAGAGCAATCAGGCAAGAAAAAAATAAAACTAAAAGGCATACAAATAGGAAAAAATAAGTAAAATGATCAAAGATGATGTGCTCTTTTATATAGGAAACTCTAAATATTGAACAAAACATCCTCTTAGAACTAATAAACTAAATCATAGTTGACACACAAAAATCAATTGTATTTCTATATACTAACAATAAACAATCTGAAAAGAAAACAATTCCATTTACAATAGCATCAAAAAAATAAAGTACTTAGAAATTGACTTAACCAAGAGGTGAAAGACTTGTATAATGAAAACTATAAAATATTTCTGAAAGAAATTAAATATATAAATTAATGAAAAGATATCCCACGTTCATGGGTTGGGAGAAAATATTGTTAAGATGTATATACTACTAAAAACAATCTCTAGATTCAATATAATCTCTGTCAAAATCCCAATAATGTTTTTGTAGAAATAGAAAAAAAAATTATCCTAAAGTTCATATGGAATCTCAAGGGACTATCCACAAATAGCCAAAATAATCTTGAAAAAGAACAAAGCTAGAGGATTCACACTTTCTGATTCCAAAACTTACTACAAAGATAGAACAATCAAAAGAGTGTGGTACCAGCATAAAGACAGACATATAGACTAATGGAATACAGCAGGGTTCAGAAATGTGCTCTCACATATATGGTCAAGAGATTTTCAACAAGGGTGCCAAGACCATTCAATGGGGAAAAGACAGTCTTTTAAACAAATGGTGCCAAAAAACTACATATTCTTATGCAAAAGAATGAAGATGGACCCTTACATCATAACATCATTTATACAAAAATTAACTCAAAATGAACCTTGGCCTAAATGTAAGACCTAAAACCATGAAACTTTTAGGA
Organism: Myotis lucifugus; assembly: GCF_000147115.1. Taxonomy (NCBI): domain Eukaryota; kingdom Metazoa; phylum Chordata; class Mammalia; order Chiroptera; family Vespertilionidae; genus Myotis; species Myotis lucifugus. The sequence goes on from NW_005871073.1 coordinate 9,290,591, forward strand.
GAAAATACAGGGCAAAAGCTTCGGGACATCAGATTTGATAACTGGGGTCTTTTTTGGATATGACCGAAGGCCAAGGAAACAAAAGAAAAAATAGAAAATTGAACTCCATAAAAATTAAAAACATGTGTGCATCAAAAGACTTTAATAGAGTAAAGAAGGTAGCCCACCAAATGGACAAAATATTTGCAAATCATATATCTGGTAAGGCATTAATATCCAGAATATATAGGACACTCATAAAATCCAACAACAGGAACAACAATCAAAAACAAACAAACAACAACAAAAAAAACCACACCCCAAATAACCCTATTCAAAATTGAGCAAAGGACTTGAATTTCTCCAAAGAAGATATACAAATGGCCAATGAGCACATGAAAAGGTGCTTAACATCGGTAATCATTAGGGAAATGCAAATCAAAATTACAATGAGATACCACCTCATACCCATTGGAATGACTATAATAAAACAAACAAGCAAACAAAGAGAAATAACAAGGGTTGGTAAGGATAGGGAGAAACTGGAACCCTTGTGCACTACTGGTGGGAATGCAAAATGGTACATCTGCTGTGAAATACGGTATGACAGTTTCTGAAAAAATAAAAATAAACATAAAAATTATATGATCCAGCAGCTCCACTTCTGGGTATATAATCAAAGGAATTCAAAGCAGAATCTCAAAAAGATATTTGTACACCTACATTTGTAGCAGCATTATTCACAATAGCTAAAACATGGAAGTAACCTTAGTGTCCAACAATAAATCAATAAAATTAAATGTGATGCCGGCCTGATCGCCCCTAACACACACACACCCACACACACACACTGTGGCTTTGTCCGGAAGATGTCCAGTCTAATTAGCATATTACCCTTTTATTAGTATAGACTAGAGGCCCGGTGCACAAAAATTTGTGCACTCAGGGAGGGGGGGCAGCCCGGCCTGTGCCCTCTCGCAGTCTGGGACCCCTCGGGAGATAACGACCTGCTGGCTTAGGCCTGCTCCCGGGTGGCAGAGAGCAGGCCCAATCCCTAAGTGCAGCCCCTGGTCAGGCTCAGAGCAGGGCCGATTGGGGAGTTGGGGCGCCGCCCCGTCATGCACAGAGGAGGGCGGATTGGGAGGTTGCGATGCCACCCTCAGTCACGCTCAGGGTGGGGCCGATTGGGGGGTTGGGGCACCACCCCCTGTCACACTCAAGGCAGGGTTGATGGGGAGGTTGCGGCGCCACCCCCTGTCACGCAGAGAGCAGGGCCGATCAGGGGGTTGGGGCGCTGCCCCCTGTCACTCACAGAGCAGGGCCCATCAGGGGGTTGGGGCTCTGTACCCTGTCACACACAGAGCAGGGTCGATGAGGGGGTTGGGGAGCTCCCCCCTGTCACTCACAGAGCAGGGCCGATCAGGGGGTTGGGGTGCTGCCCCCTGTCACTCACAGAGCAGGGCCCATCAGGGGGGTTGGGGGTCCATACCCTGTCATTCACAGAGCAGGGTCAATCAGGGGGTTGGGGAGCTCCCCCGTGTCATGCACAGAGCAGGGCCAATCAGGGGGTTGAGGAGCTCCCCACTGTCACTCACAGAGTAGGGCCGATAGGGCAGTTGGGGCACCGCCCCCCTGTCACACACAGAGCAGGGCAGATCAAAAGGTTGGGGCGCTGCACCCTGTCACACTCAGGGCAGGGCCAATGGGGAGGTTATGGCTCTACCCTGTCACACACAGAGCAAGGCCCGTAGAGGGGGGTTGGGGCGCCACCCTCTATCACCCACAGAGCAGGGCCGATCAGGGGGTTGGTGTGCTGCACCCTGTCAAACACAGAGCCGCAGGGCAATCAGGGGATTGGGGAGCTCCCCCCTATCAGGCACAGAGCAGGACTGATCAGGGGGTTGGGGCGCCTTCCCCTGTCACAAACAGAGCAGGGCGGATAGGGAGGTTGTGGCCCGCCCCCTGTCACTCACAGAGCCGCAGGGTGATCAGGGGGTTTGGGCGCTGCCCCCTGTCACGCTGATCCCGGTGCCGGGAGGCATATTACCCTTTTACTATATAGGATAGAGGCCTGGTGCATGGGTGGGGGCCAGCTGGTTTGCCCTGAAGGGTGTCCTGGATCAGGGTGGGGGTCCCCACTGGGGTGCCTGGCCAGTCTGGGTGAGGGGCTGAGGGCTGTTTTCTGGAAGCGAGTGACTGAAGCTTCCAACCGCTCCTTGTTTTCTTTTTTTTTTTTTTTTTATTCTGGGCCAGCTTTAGCTCTGAGGCCTCGCTGCTGAAAACATTGATACAAAGTTTCGGTCCGCTGGCTTTCAGTCTGGCTGGTTTCTGGTGTTTTGTTTAGCTTCTTATTTGCAACATAGTATATAGTTGCTTAGAGTTGCAGCTGGGAGGCCGGCAAGTGAGGCGGGGAACGTTGGAGTCCGCAGCAAGCAAGCCTCATGCTCGCTTCAGTGCATGGCTGCCGGCCGCCATCTTGGCTGACAGTTAATTTGCATATACTCACTGATTAGCCAATGGGAAGGGTAGCGGTCGTACGCTAATTACCATGTTTCTCTTTTATTAGTGTAGATGCTACAACATGGATGAACCTTGAGGACATTGTGCCAAGTGAAATAAGCCAGTCACAAAAACACAAATATTGTATGAGTCCACTTACATAATGTACTTAGAGTAATCAAAATCACAGAGACAAAAAGTAGGAGGGAATTGGGGATTATTGTTTAGTGGGTACAGAGTTTTATAAAATGAAAAGAATTCTGCAGATGAATAGTCATGATGGACAAACAATGTACTTAATACCACTGAACTATATGCTTAAAAATGGTAAAGATAGTAAGTTTTATAATATGTATATTTTTACCAAAAATTTTTAAATGGTGGTAAAATAAATGTTAATGATTATATGATTGTGGTAATTATTTACTCTTCTATAGTGCTTACTACACACCACTCTTTTAATCCTTTTATGCATATTAACTCTCTTAATTCTCACAATTATCCTGTATACTATCATCATGTTCAATTTACATATGAGAAAAATTAGGCCCAAAGAAATTGACATACCCAAAATCACATTAAAGAGAGGAGGCAGTATTCAAACCCAGGTAAGTTGGCTGTATAGTTTACATTCTCAACTGCCTCTCAAAGACGAAGTAAAAAACATAGGAGACAAGTTTATGTACACTTTGATTGAACCTACAGAGCAGAAGCTTCTCTGCAGCAGAGGGAGAAAATGGAAGTAAATAAACCAAAAGGATATTCATGGTGATTGTATTAGTTACCCATTGCTGTGTAACTAAATTAGCACAAAACTTCGCAGGTTAAAGCAATAAGCACTTATGATCTGCAGTTTACTGCAGGTCAGGAATTTGGGAGTGTCTTGGCCAGTTAGTTCTGGACCAGGGTCTCTCATGAGGTTCCAGTCAAGTTATGAGCTAGCGCTGCAGTCATCTGAAAGCTTGCCTGGGGCTAAAGGATCGGCTCACTCACATGGCTAGTGGCAGGAGGCCTCAGCTCCTTGTCATCAATTGGCAGGAAATAGCCAATCCTTACCACGTGGGCCTCTTCTTCAACAGGCTTCCTGAGTGTTTCTATAAGACGACAGTGGTCTTCCTCCAGAGCAAGTGATACAGAGCAAGGAGGAAGCCAAGTGCTGTGACCTAGACTTGGAAGTCCCACATTTTCACTGCCCCCACATTCCATTTGTTTCAATCCAGGTGCTATGTCCAGCCCTCACATAGGGGGATGGAAATTAGCTTCCACTTATTGAAAGGAGGATTATCAAAAAATTTATGGGATATAATTTAAAATCATCACAGTAATCATATTATGATGACAGGAATGTGAGTAATTAGTTTTTATTAAACAATTTTTGTATTATCTACACTAATAAAAGAGAAACATGGTAATTAGCGTACGACCGCTACCCTTCCCATTGGCTAATCAGCATATCCTTATGCAAATTAACTGTCAGCCAAGATGGCGGCCGGCAGCCATGCACTGAAGCGAGCAGAGAGGCTTGCTTACTCCAGTGACTGGCGAACTCCAACGTTTCCTGCCTCACTTGCCGGCCTCTCAGCTGCAACTCTAAGCAACTATGTACTATGTTGCAAATAAGAAGCTAAACAAAACCCCAGAAACCAGCTTTCAGTCAGCCAGGTTCAGCCAGCCGACCGCAACATTGTATCGATGTTTTCAGCAGCGAGGCCTCAGAGCTAAAGCCGGCCCAGAATAAAAAAAAGAAAAAGAAAAAAAGGAGTGGTTGGGAGCTTCAGTCACCCGCTTCCGGAAAACAGCCCTCAGCCCCTCACCCAGACTGGCCAGGCACCCCAGTGGGGACACCCACCCTGATCCAGGACACCCTTCAGGGCAAACCAGCCGGCCCCCACCCGTGCACCAGGCCTCTATCCTATATAATAAAAGGGTAATATGCCTCCCGGCACCAGGATCAGCAGAGCAGCGAGGCTCCCGGCACCGGGATCAGCGTGACAGGGGGCAGTGCCCAAACCCCCTGATCGCCCTGCGGCTCTGTGTGTGACAGGGGACAGGGCCACAACCTCCCTATTTGCCCTGCTCTGTTCGTGACAGGGGAAGGCGCCCCAACCCCCTGATCAGCCCTGCTCTGTGCCTGATAGGGGGGAGCTCCCCAATCCCCTGATCGCCCTGCGGCTCTGTGTTTGACAGGGTGCAGCACACCAACCCCCTGATCGGCCCTGCTCTGTGGGTGATAGAGGGTGGCGCCCCAACCCCCCTCCACGGGCCTTGCTCTGTGTGTGACAGGGTAGAGCCATAACCTCCCCATTGACCCTGCCCTGAGTGTGACAGGGTGCAGGGCCCCAACCCCCTGATCCACCCTGCTCTGTGTGTGACAGGGGGCGGTGCCCCAACTCCCTATCGGCCCTACTCTGTGAGTGACAGGGGGGAGCTCCTCAACCCCCTGATCGGCTCTGCTCTGTGCGTGACAGGGGGGAGCTCCCCAACCCCCTGATGGGCCCTGCTCTGAGCGTGACTGAGGGTGGCATCACAACCTCCCAATCCGCCCTGCTCTGTGCATGACAGGGGTCGGCGCCCCAACTCCCCAATCAGCCCTGCTCTGAGCCCGACCAGGGGCTGCACCTAGGGATTGGGCCTGCCCTCTGCCACCCGGGAGCAGGCCTAAGCCAGCAGGTCGTTATCTCCCGAGGGGTCCCAGACTGCGAGAGGGCACAGGCCGGGCTGAGGGACCCCCCTCCCCCCCTAGTGCACAAATTTTTGTGCACCAGGCCTCTAGTGATATATAAACTATTATCCCAGCTTGCAAATGAGGAGAGTACATTCAGTTAACATACAAAGTCATTTGTTTTTGTGGCAATCAGGACTAAAAATCTACTAAAGATAATGCATCCCTAATAACCTGATCACCCAGCCTAAAGTTTCAACACTACTTGTGCCCTCATATACCCTTGTACCCTTTTCCTCATTTTCCCTGTGGTCCCAGCACAGAACTCTCAGGGGGTATTGCTGATATGGAGGAGAGTATATCTTCCTAGTTCTTGCTTCTGATTAGGATTCTAGGCACATGCATGCAGCTCTACAAGGACAGAGATGACTGCTTCATTCCTTGCTGAATTCCTGGTTCATGGAAACATGCTCAGCACATAGTAGGCACACAAGAAATACTTGCTGAATGAATGAATGAAGTAGGCAAGTACTAAAAAAAGTACTTAAATTACATTAATGATATCAAAATTCACCCCTAAATACTCTATACTCCCTACTTTCTGTTTCTCTTTCTTCTCTGTTTG
>NW_005871073.1:9296455-9320621 GCF_000147115.1 Myotis lucifugus
TGTGTGAGACAGGGTAGAGCCACTAACCTCCCCCATCGGCCCTGCTCTGAGTGTGACAGGGTGCAGCGCCCCAACTCCCTGATCGACCCTTCTCTGTGTGTGACAGGGGGCGGTCCCCCAACTGCCCTATTGGCCCTGCTCTGTGAGTGACAGGGGGGAGCTCCTCAACCCCCTGATCGGCCCTGCTCTGTGTGTGACAGGGTATGCAGCCCCAACCCCCGTGATGGGCCCTGCTCTGTGAGTGACAGGGGGCAGCGCCCCAACCCCCTGATCGGCCCTGCTCTGTTAGTGACAGGGGGTCGCGCCGCAACCTCCCCATCAACCCTGCCTTGAGTGTGACGGGGGCGGTGCCCCAACCCCCCAATCGGCCCTCCCCTGAGCGTGACTGAGGGTGGCATCGCAACCTCCCAATCTGCCCTGCTCTGTGCATGACGGGGCGGCGCCCCAACTCCCCAATCGGCCCTGCTCTGAGCCTGACCAGGGGCTGCACTTAGGGATTGGGCCTGCCCTCTGCCACCCGGGAGTAGGCCTAAGCCAGCAGGTCGTTATCTCCCGAGGGGTCCCAGACTGCAAGAGGGCACAGGCTGGGCTGGGGGACCCCCCTCCTCACCCCGAGTGCACAAATTTTTGTGCACCGGGCCTCTAGTATTTTTATAATAAAATAAATTTAAAAGATAAATTTGTGTTAAGGAGTTATAAACACTATCTCTGTATTTCAATGCACTCAGCAAACTTTAAAATTTTTATTATTTTTTAATTACAGTTTACATTCAATATTATGTTTGTATAATTATACAGTTTCAGGTGTACAGCATAGTGGTGAGACAATCACATACTTTACAAAGTGTTCTCCACTATTTGCTAGTACCCACCTGGCACCATGCATAGTTATTACCATACTATTGACTACATTCCCTATGCTGTACTTTACATCCCTGTGACTATTTTGTAACTACCAATTTGTGCTTCTTAATCCCTTCACCTTTTTCACTAAGTCCCCCACTCTCTCACCCATCCCCATCTGGAAACCACTAGTCTGTTCTTTGTATCTATGAGTCTGTTTCAATTTTGTTTGTTTGTTCAGTTCTTTAGATTTCACACATAAGTGAAATCATATGGCATTTGTCTTTCTTTGACTGACTTATTTCACTTAGTGTAATATCCTCTATGTCCATCCAAACTGTTGCAAATGGTAAGATTTCATTCTTTTTTGTGGCTAAGTAATATTCCATTTCATTTATGTACCACATCTTTATCCACTTGGCTACCGATGGCCACTTTGGTTGCTTCCATATCTTGACTATTATAAATAATGCTGCAATGAACAAAGGGGTGCATATATTCTTTTGAATTAAAGTTTAGAGTTTCTTTTAATATACCAGTATATCCAGAAGAGGAATAGCTAGGTCATAAGGCACTTTCATTTTTAATTTTTTGAGGAACCTCCATACTGCTTTCCATAGTGGCTGCTCCAATCTATATTCCCACCAACAGTGCACAGTTGTTCCCTTTTCTCTACATCCTTGCTAACACTTGTTTTTTATTGATTTTCTAGAAGCCCAATGCACGAAATTCATGCAAGGGGCTCAGCCTTTGCAGCTCTGGCTTTGTCCAGAAGGTCATTAGACTGTCCGGTCTAATTAGCATATTATGCTTTTATTATTATAGATTGTTGATAACCATATTGACAGATGTAAGGTGGTATCTCATTGTGGTTTTAATTTGCATTTCTCTGACAATTAGTGGTGTTGAGCATCTCTTCATGTTTAATGGCTATCTGTATGTCCTGTTTGGAAAAGTGTCTATTCAGGTCTCTTGCCCATTTTTTATTTTATTTTTTTTTTAATTTTGTTTTATTGCTTAAAGTATTACAAAGAGTATTACATATGTCTCCTTTTTTTTCTCCCCTTGACCTTCCTCCCCTACCCACCAGTGTCTTGTGTCCATTGGTTATGCTTATATGCATGCATACAAGTCCTTTGGTTGATCTCTTACCCACCCCCCAACCCTCCCCAGCCTTCCTGATGTAGTTTGACAGTCTGTTCAATGCTGCTCTGTCTCTGTATCTATTTTTGTTCATCAGTTTGTAATGGTCTTTATTATCCATAAATGAGTGAGATCATGTGGTATTTTTCTTTCATTGACTGGATTATTTCACTTAGCATAATGCTCTCCAGTTCCATCCATGCTGCTGCAAATAGTAAGAATTCCTTCTTTTTTATAGCAGCATAGTATTCCATTGTGTAGATGTACCACAGTTTTCTTATCCATTCATCTGCTGATGGGCACTTAGGCTGTTTCCAGATCTTAGCTATGGTAAGTTGTGCTGCTATGAACATAGGGATGCATATATCCTTTCTGATTGGTGTTTCTGGTTTCTTGGGATTTATTCCTAGCAGTGGGATCACTGGGTCAAATGGGAGTTCCATTTTTAACTTTTGGAAACTCCATACTGTCTTCCATAGTGGCTGCAACAGTCTGCATTCCCACCAGCAGTGCATGAGTGTTATAGATTGCTTTGGGTAGTATGGACATTTTAATGATGTTGATTCTACCAATCCATGAACATGGTATGTTCTTCTATCTGTTTATGTCTTCCTCTTTCTCTTTTTTCAACATCCTGTAGTTTTCTGAGTAGAGGTCTTTTACCTCTTTAGTTAAGTTTATTCTTAGGTATCTTATAGTCATATCAATTGATGCAGATAAAGCATTTGACAAAATCCAACACCCATTTTTGATAAAAACTCTCAGCAAGGTGGGAATAGAAGGATCATACCTCAACATAATAAAAGCCATATATGACAAACCCACAGCCAACATCATACTCAATGGGCAAAAACTAAAACCATTTCTCCTAAGAACAGGAACAAGACAGGGATGCCCACTCTCACCACTTCTGTTCGACATAGTACTGGAAGTATTAGCCATTGCGATTAGACAAGAAAAAGAAATAAAAGGCATCCAAATTGGAAAAGAAGAAGTAAAACTGTCCTTATTCGCAGATGACATGATATTGTACATAAAAAACCCTAAAGACTCCATCAAAAAACTATTGGACTTAATAAATGAATTTGGCAATGTAGCAGGATACAAAATTAACGCCAAGAAATCTATGGCATTTCTATACACCAATAGTGAACTTACAGAAAGAGAGACTAAAAAAGCAATCCCATTTATCATCACACCAAAAAAATTAAGATACCTTGCCCATTTTTTAATTGGATTGTTTGGGGGGTTTTATGTTGAGTTGTATGAGTTCTTTATAAATTTTGGATGTTAAACTATTATCAGATGTATCATTAGCAAACATCTTCTCACATTGAGTAGGTTGTATTTTCATTTTATTGATGGTTTACTTTGCTGTGCAAAAACTTTCTAGCTTGATGTTGTCCCATTTTTTTATTCTTTCTTTTGCTTCCCCTTGCCTGGGGAGATATATCAGAAAAAATATTGCCTATAGCAAACTTTTTCTAAAGACACTTCCAAAGGTCAAATTCAACTCTATCAACTACTTCTTTGGTCTTTATGACATTCTCTTAAAATAATAGTCACTAGACAGACAGTTCATCCTCAAATGTCTTCCATACAACTGAGAGAAAGGAATATTCAGGGAGTAAGCCTTAAAGCACAAGTGTCTCATCTACTTCCAGAGGCAGACCTCCACATCAGCCTAGCTACCCTTAATCATTGTCTTAAGTTGCACAAAATCCCTGTGCCTTTAGCTTTTCTCCGTTCTTACAAGAAATAGTCACATGAAACCTATTAGTATAGATTTTATAACTCTGTTTTCAAGGACACTGCATATCATATCTCTTAGTGCATTTGATAGAAGATTCCATTTGGGAAATATCTTTTAGAATGCACTGCCGTGAAAAAAAATTACTCCCTTGAAGAATGAATGTGCTTAGTCAACCTCTGAGTTATAAAGCTTGACATGTTTTCTTTCTTTGTCCTGGCTACAAGGAAACTCACAGTAATGCACTGTCTTCTGCAATTAACATAGGTCTTTTCCTTTACATGATCTTGATTTTATAATATTGTAACTTTATTTTACGTCAGCCTCTTATTCAGTCATGAAAAGTATTTTTTTAGAAAGAAGCAGATAGAAACAATAAATAGTGTTGTACCACATCATATGCTAATCATTGGCAAGATCTACAGATATATAGTAAGGTCTCCAGTGAAAGGAATTTTTATTTTCTTTTTAAACAACAGAAATGCAATTTGGGAGTGGTTGACAGTTTTTCATTTCTCCAGATAGAGACCTGTGGGACATTTTTTTTCAGGGAAGGAGGTTGAGATTATTGTCAGGAAAAATTACTATTATTAATGCTAAACAAGTTCCTATACATAGCTTTTTTGGGGGGAGGGATGTGATGTCACTTTAAATTTTTATGATGAAGATATAGACTAAGATATTAAGTTTTTTGTTTGTTACTACAATATAAACTAGAACAAGCTTTAATTATACTATACCTTTGCAGATGTAAAGAAATGTGTTTCCAAAATATGAATTTAGACTGGCTTTTAGAGCCCACACATTACTTGATTTGGAATTACTTACATTAGAACAAAACCTACTTTTTTGAGCAACATACTCTCAACTTTCATGATTGTCTTGTCCGGGCAATGGAGGTCAGACCATAATGCTGTGGGAGGCGGGAGGATGGGAGTTTCCCCTGAAGGAAATGAACGTTTCCTCTTTCAGCTATACTCAGATAGGAAATAGCATGGCCTTGGACTGGGGCGGGGTGGGCTCCCACCAGTCTCACATGATGAGTACTGAGACCTATAGGAGGGTCAAAAGTGAGGGTCACTGTGAGATCTAGAGATTTTGAGGAGCAGTGAGGCTTCTGCTGCCTGGGAGTCTGTGGGGAGCAAAATAAAGACCTTCCAATGGGGGTCAGAGTCTATAAGCCCCAGAAATTATCGCTGTTCTCAGTAGTGTATATCATCATTTTTATTTCTTCACTGAACATTTATTGAGGGCTTTCAGTTAAGTGGTGTGATATTCATATATACTTCTAACCCATTTAGCATGACTGGCCACCATACTGAGTCATTATATTTCTGTTGGTCTCTAAAAACATTTCCCTCAAAATGAAACAATTAAGAAGGTGGGCATCTATATATGGCCATCTAATATAGTCCCCATACTGCCACGTGGATACTATCCAAGAGCTGGTGGAGCATGTCATACTGATCACTTGTAGCCAAGGAACACAGGCGTTGGATGCTGCACACATTCTCAGAGTTGAATGCATTCTGTAATCTTTGCTGCTCTGTGGCTTCTCTTTCTGCCACTTATTTCTGGCAAATAGTTGTGATGATAATGGCTGAAAAGGTAAGCCAAGTGAAGTGTTCATTTGCCACAAAGAAGGAAAATTATACTAGCTGTTCAAATGCAAGTTTTGGGGCTATTCAAGGATACAGTGGATCAAACCAAGGGTAAAGATCAGCAAGCAGTTAGAGATCAGTGGGTCCTTGGACATTAGGAAAGACTTCATAAACATCACCACAGAATGGAAGGATGGGCGGAAAATCTTGCAATTGTCAAGAAACTATGGTAAGAGATATGTCATAGCCCATCTGCTCTCACCCTCTGTAGAGTGCTAATTTGTAAGAATACCTCCACTCCGCACTAAATGGGCTACATACACACTATCTCATTTAATAGTCATAACAACCCTATTATTTTGCAAATGAGAAAATCAGAAGCCCAGAAAGGTTAAGGTAAAAGCTGCCCAAGGTTTTACAGCTAAAAAATTAACCAGTGTTTGGACCCAGACAATCTAACTCTAGAACCCATGAGCTTAATTGCCTTCAGTTCCTGCAATATTTTTTTTATTCTTCCCTGCATTCAATTAAATTTTATTAAAGTTGAGTCTTATCAGTTTTGAGCTGGGGGAAGGGGCTGGTAATGGTAAGAAAGTGACTGGACTCAGATTTAGAACAAACTAAAACTGGGAGTGGAAAAAGCCTTATGAGAAAGTGTCAATCGCTTATACCCAACATCCATTTCCCCCTCTTCCTCAATAATAAAATCACCATATTACCCAGTGCCCAGCTAAAAATATAACATGCCTCAGTTTCTTTTGCAGGCAGATATGGTCATTTGATCACTTTTTGGTGAATAAGATTTATGCAAAAATCCTTTTATGCACAGGGCATGCCCATCTCCATCCCTCCCCCCTTCCTGCTGCTTAGAACTTGGATAGGTCGGCATAAGCTCTGCAGCTATCAAGGACCATTACAAGGCCTTGTCCATGGAAGCCATCTACTTAGGATAGTAGAGCAGGAAAAAAAGAACTAGCTCTCTAATGTCACTATGAAGTGGTAAGACCAAACCTGGAAGGCCTACTTCCTTTTACATGAGCAGGAAATAAACTTTTATGTTACTGAAGCCAGTGTTGCTTTGGGACTTTCTGTTAGATGCAGTCAGACACTGCCCAAGGCTGTCGCTCATGGTTGTATTGGTTTTTTACTGCCCAAAAGCTTCTGGCTAAGGAAGGGGGGGAGGGGGAAGGGGGGTGATGGCTGAAATCCAGCCTGAGGTCCCCTCTGCAAACCCTGGATCCTGATATGGGGCTGAGTCCACTTGGATAAAGAGGACATTGTCTTCCACCCCATCCAAGGGTATCGTCTGCTCATGAAGCTGTGTCCCTGTCTGGTGGAGGCATCCTATGCTGGTTCACACAAAGGCACTAACTCCATGGGCGAGCTGTGGCTTCATTCTAACTAGTTCCAGTCCAGAGGAGTGAGTTATACAATGACATGAGGTTACAGGAGGTACCTGGAACAGAAATCTTTCAGAGGAATGACAACTACCAGGGTTAATTGGTAGAATGTATAAGTCTTTTCTCTGCTATTCCCAGAAATAATTCAAAGAAGGGGGATCCAGTGGAAAAACGGACTTCCTAGAACCAGTAACATGAGGGCTCAGGGTCATGTAAATATGAAAGGCAACGTGATTTCATTTTTCAGTCATGACCCCCTGTGCATTCATCATCTTGTTTAATCCTCAAAACTACTTTATAATTAGATATTATTGTCCCAGTTCTACAGATGAGAAAACAGACTGAGAGAAAGTAAATAAATTATTCAAGGTCACAGGTAATAAGAGGCAAAGCTAGGATTCTGACCTAGATCTGTCTGACTCCTGAACCTGTGCTCTTAGCCACTACTCTACATCTCAGCCTATCACGTGTTACCACATATCCGAATTAGTGCCATCCTGAATTTACTCGAACTTGTGGAAACTTCAAAACACTTGTAATGTGCTCGCTGGTGTGTTAGAATCCCTTTGTTTAAAATAGAGAATTTGGTTCACTTCTGCAGTTATTTCTGTTTCTGAGAAGGGGAGTGCGCCACAGATGTGAGAAGCAGCCAGGATTCCCACTCAGCATGACACAGCCCTACCAGCTTCAAGAAGTCAGCCCCAGAACTCCCCGTGGGAAAGGGCAAGTCCTCTTTAATGAAATTTTTCCTCTGGAGGTGCAGTTTTCCTCTGCCGCTCAACTCGAGTTCATCTTGAGATTACCCTACCCTAAGTTATTTTAAGGCAGTATTAATGTTTTATGACTCATTTCTTAGTTTCCTGCTTGGGGGAAAAAAATCACAGCCCAGGCATTCTGTTCTGTCCCAGACACTGCAAACAGCTGATGTGTAATTTGGAAAAGTCTACTTTATGGTAAGTGGGAGGATATGCAAGACAGAGAAAATGATTTCTGTTGGAGTAATAACTGTTCCTACTTCTCCCCCTTATCCTGGTGCCCCTGTCCCACCTCCCACCACACACACATACACACCTGGGCTTCTGCAGTTCTCTGCACTGACATTTTCTACATGACTATACATTTTACCCTGGAGAGACAAAGGGCTGTTATTGAGCAATTTTTGCCTCCAAAAGTTAACCCAAGATCATTTCAGGGATATGTCCTTGGATTATCTTACTTTTTTTTGGGGGGGGCGTGTCTCTCTGCATCTCCCCCAGCCTCACATGTGCAAGTGTGTGTTGGAGGGAGGAGGGGAGGTCATCATTTGAAATAATATATTTTTCTTCCTCTAAATAAAAGCTGATACTCAACAAAAGGAACTCTAATAAAATTGCCCTACTACCCAGCTGAGGTCTGTAATGTGTGCTTTTGCATGTGCTTTAAGAGAATTGGCTGTAGTTTAAAAGACAGATGTGAGCTCTTAACATCTTCCTTTGAGTGACACAAAAAGGCCCCGGTCTGACTCTACCCCCGGTGGAACTCTCTCACATCTGACCCCATGTACAGACAAGCCAGTCATTCTGTAGGCCTGTTCCTGGAACTACTCCTCTTACCCCATTCACAAGGGAGTTCTGGAAGGCAGTTGGTGCAAGCTGTACTAAAAAAAGGAGGAGTGTGGACAAAACAAAACAATTCTAAAGGTTCACTCACTCTACCTTAGGTTGAGGCCTGAAAGTGTGAAGTTGTGTAGTTGATCACAGTGAAAGCTATGAGGACAATTAGAACTGATATTCAAAATGCCTTTTGTAAAGTAGCAGCGATCTGCCAGCATTTTAAATTTACATATGGGCACATTTGTATGAACCCTTGCAGACTGGTGTAATGTGAAATATATATCCTCCAAAAAAGTATTTCTCTGTCCCATATTAGAAAATAGCATTTTTTTGGGGGGGGGGAAGAACTGCATTTCTTAAGTTCCAAATTCTTAGGGTCCCCCCTTTTTTAATGTTAATGATTATTGACTTTATGCTAATCACGTTATGTATTATTCATTTACTTCTCAAATAGTACATACCTATGATGTAATTACTTAATTATTCCTCATTGAAGCAATGAGGAAACTGAGACTTTAAGTAACTTATCCAAGGCCATATTCATTTGAACCAGAATTGTCGCATATTAGCATCCAAGTTTTGGAATCTCAAACTTATGTTCTCAGATGTTTATCTAGATTTGTTTGGCAGGAAATGGGGTGGGGGTGTCAGGCCAGAGTGCTGAGGGATCTTTTAGGGAAAGCTCTAACCTTGTAAGAGGACCTCTTGTGACACAACACCTGTGCTGTATAACCAATAGATGAGAGTATAAGTTTCATGATGCACTACCTCAATCTAGTTAAAATCTGCACACTTTCTTTGCAATAACCTTATAATGAACTATTTCCACAGACCAAAGTGATAAAATGATAAACTCATGAATGATCACAAACAACTCACAGATTCCCACTCAGCCAGGCATCCTGATGTTCAATAACTTGAAGCTATTATACCGCTGTTGTTCTTGTTCTTATTACGGAGACAAAGCATCTCGATGTCTTTAGCAAAAAAGTGGTTTCACAGCCCCTTTCTTTCCAAACCACAGAACAGCCTCAGGGCTAGCCCTCAGTCAATCTATTTCTTCATTCCCTCACCAACCATTTACTGAGAAACTTCTCTGGGCCTGCTGTAGGCCCACTATTCTGGACTTTGCAGATACTGCAGGGACTGAAATGAAGTTTCTACATTCTAGAGAGTCTATGTTCTAGAGGGAGGGACAGGCTTTAAAAATATAAATGTGTTTGTGTATACAGAAAATAAATCTGGTCAAGGGACAGAATGTGGTGGTCACAGGCTCTAATTTAGATGAGGTACTCAGAAAAGACCTCCCTGAACAGGTGGCGCTTGAACAGAGACTGGAATAACATAGCTATATAAAATGAGCATCCGGGCATGGGAACAGGCGGGAAAGTTCTGAGGGACCCTGACTTCTGCATGGTGGGACACAGCGAAGAGGCCCAAGGGCTTGGGACACAGTAAGTAAGGGAGAGACAAAGAGATGAGATGGCAGAGTAGGCAAACTAGGTCTCATGGATTTCCCGACGTCCTCGCCCGTGGGATGTGAGACCCTGACTGTTACTCTAGGTAACATGGGAAGCCACTGGAAGGCACTGAACAGGAGAGTGCTATGTATTATCTGTCATGTTGTAAAGAATCATCTGGATGCTGTGTCAAAAACAGACCATAATACCTCATGCTACTAATGTTAGGTGACAGCCACTCACTGGTTTAGAGGTGACCATGGTACTGAAGGTCAATTATAGCCGTTTCTAGTATCTTCACCCCAAAAACTGAGGCAATGTAATTCAAACCTGCCCCCATGGAAAATCTTAAGATGAGCTATATGAATTGACCAGAAATGTGAACTTAAATCATGAATGTGAACTTAAAATTATACGTTTTTATTGAAGCCACCATGGTACAAAGTCAGACTTCTGTTCTGTCAGAAGGCACCCTAGGGCATCTCCAAGCATCCCAAACCCTCACCTTCCCAATGAGATGGACAAGGAGATGCTGACCAAGTAACAGCATCACAGGAACAGACCAACAGTAGGGTGAGCTAGTGAGTATTTGTTTGCCCCAGGTTAATCAGGAGAGAAGGGGGAGAGGGAGGGCAGGCAGAAAACAAGAAAGCCCAGGTGATGGGAGGCAGAGTGGGCCCCCAGAAATGACCACTGCAGGCCTGCCTCTGTACAGATGTGATCCTGTTCAACTGGAACAACAACACTGTGAGGAAAAGGAGACTCAACTATGGTTAATAACCATCCCAAGGTCATGTAACTGGTGAGTGACAGAGCAGGCAGTTAAGCTGGGCTTTTTTCCCCTCCAAAGCTTGTGATTTTTCATGCAACGTCTAGTTGTGCTGATGGTGTTGGCCCAGTGACAGCGAGAAGACTGTCCTAAATAAATGTGAAAATAAATCTTGGGCTATTCATTACACAAGCTTTATAAGCAAGCCATCATCCCTGTGGCAGGATTGAGCAGCACTAGAGAAATCTCCTGCTCATATAAGGGAGCATCATTCTAGTTTATGGTGGCTTTACCTGTAGGGTTGGAACAGTGGGGTGTGGGGGAGGAAGTATCCCCAAAGTTTTAGTTAAGTTTTACTTAGAGCTGAAAAAACAAAAAGGGAAACAGAATTCTAGCTAGCAAAAAAAAAAAAAAAAAAAAAGGAAAAGAAAAAAAGCTCAGGTTGAGCTCTCTGTTGCATTCAGAAAACATTTATCATTAGTTTTAACTAATTTTTATTAAGTCTCTAACTGGTTTGGAATTCTACAGAGAACCCAAATTGCAAAATGTTTTAAAAATATGATTTGCTGCCCCAGTCTGCCTCCATAAATACCATCCTCACAGGTGAATATATTCTTTCATACTTTCATTCAACGAATGTTTATTGAGCATCAGTTATGTGCCAGGCACTAGGGTAATTTGGCAAAGAAATTCCTAAATCCTGCTGGTATTCTTTCTGAAGCAACCAAGTCCTCCTGACACATCACTGATTCTTAATAACAAATACCTGACAGAAAAGTCCCCAGTTAAATTATATAGAAAATCTACTGCCTTTGGAACCTAAAAATTTATACTATAGGAAGAAAAAAATAGGACATACAGATTATTGCCCTTCATTTCTCAGTAGTCTTGCATCTTGTTCTCATTCTCTGAAGTCTGGTTATTATTAAGTAGAGAGCATTCTCAACACACTACAGCATATTAATTTCCACTGGCAAAGTGTCAACTAGAATAACTGTTTTCTATGTGTGGTTGGCATGTATGCGTATGGAGGTTGCTAAATCTCCTCGTGTGTTCTGAAACTAAGATGGGGCTGGGTGTGGAGAGATGAGGACCTCATCATGGACTGGTGTTGCCCATCTGGCTCTAACATCATCTCCAGAATTAACATTTGGAGGCCCTCCAAGGAAACAATCGCTGTGGCCAGTACTCAGTTGAGCCTCCAGTCACGCTGCTGGAATTATATAGGCCAGGGAGAGCATGGATTTTTCTCGAAGGCCATCACTGTATTGTTAGGCCAGGGTGTGCTCCCTCCCCCGGGCTCTGCGTGTCAGAGACACTAATCCTCGTGCCGGAGGAGAATTCAATCAGGCCAGGCTGACCAACTGCCAAACTAGGCAGCCCCACATTAGTCAGAGATCTCCCTGGGGCACCAGATATGCAGAGCTGAGAACTTTGCAGCAAGGACCACCACAGAGCTGGCGGGAGCTCTAACATATTAAACGATGAAATCACCGTATGGAATTTTAGAGCTGGGAGGGAGGTACATCAACCTTGCCTTTTACAGATGAGGAGATAGCCATCCAGAGAAAGTAGGTGCTTTCTCTAAAGACATTCCATGGTCAAAAGGTAAAGTCAGGCCTGGACTTCACGCTCCTGGAACCCCAGCCCCAGCTGTGCATGTAGAGCCATGGTAGGCAAACTCCCTGGTGGTATATTTTCCAGAGCTGTGTTCTCAATGGACCACTAATGTGTTAGCTGATAACATGTTTAGGCCTCTCCATAGGTGCTTTTCTCCCCTAACTTTTTTTTTAATAAACTCAAATTTGTATGAAAGTTGTGCATACAGTCCACAGAACTCAAACCATTTGAGAGTAAGTTGCCCAATTAGGTTAATTCAACTAAGTAGAGTTGTCTCTTGTTGGCCAAGGAGTGCTGAGATTTCATGGTAAATAAGAACCATTTTCATTAGGTAAAGAATTGACAATTGTAAGAGAGGTGGCTCATCCAGTCCTCTAACCATGTAGCATTTGGGGCATAGGCTATGGAGGAGTGAGTGGAAAAATTAACTGCACTTGGAAGAAGACAGCATTGTAACTGGGACTCGAAAGATGAGTGTGATTTCTAATAAGCATATCATATATGAAAGGGTATATCTGGTGGGAATGATGACAAAGGCAAGGAGATGTAAAGCGCAGGAATCTCAGAGTGGATGGAATACCCCAAAGAGGGATAGGGCACAGAGGAGGCTGGAGGAGCATCGCAGGGCCATGATGGCTCTGCCAAGGAAGAGTAGAGTTTTGTAATATCATTCCGTGGCAACGTGGGACTTTCAATTACAGAGAACAAAGGCTAGGGATAAACGGACAAAAAGGAGGCAAGAGTAATATAATTACACCCCAGTGAGACAAAGGCAGAACAAGGTCTATGGAAAGATGAGGTAATCAAGTCAGAAATATTGATGTTGTACTAAGTTAAAAAGTATGTAATATAGTCTTCAAATTGTTTCTGAGTTACTTTTATCTGAAAAGTTAGATAACTTGTAAATATCCTATTTAAAAGTGCAACTCCACCCCAGACTCCTGTTCCCCTTCATTCTCTTTACTCTTTCTTTCCTCCATAAAAACTATTAGTATAACCACTAACATTCTATATCATTTACATTTATGATTATGTATTGTTGATTGTCTGTCTTCCCCCACTGGAATATGAGCTTCATAAGGAGAGACAACTTTGTTTAGTTTGTTCATTGATTATCCCAAGCACCTCACTGCCTAAGACATAGTAGATGTACAACAAATTCAGCGGTTCTCACCTGTGGG
The DNA here is from genome assembly GCF_000147115.1 of Myotis lucifugus. Lineage (NCBI taxonomy): Eukaryota > Metazoa > Chordata > Mammalia > Chiroptera > Vespertilionidae > Myotis > Myotis lucifugus. The sequence goes on from NW_005871073.1 coordinate 9,309,815, forward strand.
ACGCGACCCCTGAAAATACATCCTGCATATCAGATATTTACATTATGATTAATAACAGTAGCAAAATTACAGTTATGAAGTAGCAACGAAAATAATTTTATGGTTGGGGGTCACCACAACATGAGGAACTGTACTAAAGGGTCGTGGCATTAGTCAAGTTGAGAACCACTGGAAGCACACGCATGCATCGGCACATGCCCAGCAGTGCTTCAAGGTAGACAAATGACATAGCGTACACTAGAGGGTACTTAGAGAGAAAATAGTCTCTATTAAAATACCTATACATGTAACTTAAAGGTGAAAGGATAAAGCAAGCAAACAAACAAACAAAAACCTCACATACAGACAACAGTATGGTGATTACCAGAGGGAAATGGGGGTGGGGGGAGGCAGGAGAGGGTAAAGGGGGGATAAATGGTGATGGAAAGAGACATGACTTGGGGTGGTGAACACACAATACAATATACAGATGATGTACTATAGAATTGCACATCTTAAACAAATGTAATTTTACTAACCAATGTAACCCCAATAAATTCAATTTTTTAAAGAAAAAAGAGAAAAAGAACAAAAGGGTTTCATGATTTGTAAACAGCATATAACACCAGTCCAGGTGACTGGTACATATTTACATATTTAGTACATATTTTTTACATGTACTAAATTCTTCTATTGTCTAGCCCATGTGGTGCAGTGGTTGAGCAGCAACCTATGAACCAGAAATTCACAATTCAATTCCCAGTTAGGGCACATACCCTGGTTGCAGGCTCAATCCCCAATAGGGGAGGGGGGTGCTCAAGAGGCAGCCAATTGATGATTCTCTCTCATCATTGATGTATCTCTCTCTCCCTCTTCCTTCCTCTCTGAAATCAATAAAATATATATATTTAAAAACACAAAAAACCTTGTATGGTACTAAATATACTTGTAGAGTGGGCAAGAGATTGATTATAGGAAGGGTGCTGTAGTTGTGGAATCATATCATGACAGAGCCCATGACAAGGTTTGCTAAACAATATTTATAACTTGGTCAGACCAGGCACCATGACAGATTTTTAAAACATATTTTATTGTAATTAGTCTTTGTAATAGCACATTAGCATGCTAAGGTATCACTATTTCCATTTAACAGATGAGTAAACTGAGATTCAGAAATGCAACTGACTTGCCCTGTGACATAGTTTGAACAAGTCTATCTGATGTTGATGCCTGTCTGCTTCCCACTATGCCAAGAAAATTCAAACAGTAACAAGGAAAAGAAGATTTTCTTAAGCATTTATTCTGGACCAGACACTGTGCTACTCTCCTTGCAATAAGTCTATAAGAGGGTTAGCATTAGTTTACCCATTTTACAGATGAGAAACCTAGCCCAGAGAGTTGAAGTAAATTGTTCAAGATCACATGTCTAGAAAGTTCTACAACTGGGATTCAGACTCATACTTGACAGCCTTGAAAGCCCGTGCTCATAACCACGGCACCATATTGCCAAGTGGAAAGCTATGATATTGCCAGATGGAACAGGCTGAGTTTTTGCTAATTTAGGGAAAAGGGAACTAGCAACGATGGCTTTCCACGAGGCAAGTACAAAGAGATAAACATTTAGCAAATTAATGCAGTAGTTTGAAGGGTAGTTTGAGCAGATGCCATGTGGAAGTTACCAGAGAAAACATCAGTTCTTTAAGCCAAATGGTATTTTGAGAGCATGAAGAGAATGTAATTATAAGATTTTTAATCATAAAAACAAATCCATGCACATAAACACTTAGCTAGAAGAAGAATAGGGCATATTGCTGGGGATAGTACATTAAACATCTCTTTTACTAATTAATAAGATACTGGTCATCATGAAATTACAAGTGCTCAAACACAGTAATTATATTAGGATTTGATGCACAATCACGGATGTTAATGTTTATAAAGAAATATGAGTCTTCCCACTCATGTCTCCCAGTGCAGGGTCCTGCGAGGCCAAGACAGAAGCAGAGGAAGTCATCTGTGGCCATTTGGGGCCCTCCAACTCCGAGGGCAGAGCCAGAGACTGTGGGAGAGACGGGAATCTGAAGGGAGCTGAAATCAGCTGCCAAACAAGGATGCGATGGCAGAGACCAACAACCACCTACAGCAGATGTTGGGCGTTTTGTGGGAGTCGTCTCTCCTTCTTGCTCTTATCTGCATACTGGGATGTGCGACATCTGAAGTGCCAGGAGGTCAAGGGAAAGAACTTAAGAGTTCACAAAGAACTCTGACATATATGAGTTATCTTCCCAGACTATGAATCATTCAAAGGCTGTATCTAAAGCTAATCCATCTTTGTTACCCCAGCTCCCAATGTGGAGCCTAACAGGTTGCTCGGCAAACATCTGTTGACTAAATGAGACTAAATGATTGGTCTTATGGATCAACAGATTTGCATTTTTTTTTTTCAGTTTAAGATGTGGCTTGTACATGCCACAGGAGAAAACACAATTATATAGATAATAAAACATCCCTTACTATCTAACTGTAGCCCAGGTCTTTCCTGCCATATTAGGAGATGATTTTAAAAGCTAGTCTAACATGAAGAGTGGCCTAAGTTAGTTGGGTTTTAGGTACAGTCTCTCACACTGTGGACTTAGGTGTTTGCACATGACAGTGTGGAAAGAACATGACACATTTGCGCTGCCCATTATGGAAACTAGAAGCACAGAGAGAGGAGAACCCTCGAAGGAAGAGCAATCTTTGCTGCTGAATAGTGAGGAGCTCTCAGTCTCTTCCCACTCGGTCTGGCTTGCTTACTTTAAGGAATGAAAAGAACGACTGCTTTTCTCATTCTATTGTGTTTATTTCACCAGCAGTCAACAGCTCTGCCACTGCCCTTCTGAATGCCATGCTCAGATGGAAGCCTTTGTCTTTTTTGTACTGTATAAAAAAATCTTGAAGTTAGAAGTGGAAAAAAGCTGCAAACAACAACGGAACCAAAACAAAAAAGCAGAGAAATACTTGACAGAATGCACTCTGACAAACCTGTGGTTTTTTTTTTGTCTCTCGCATTTTGCTAGTCTTTTGCAAGTCGATCTTGGGAAAGTTATGTGTTAAAAAGGCTGTATGTTATCAGGTACATGATACATAATTGGTACTCGGTAAATATTTGTTGAATTAATTAATGAATCCTAGCTTCAGCAGCACCTGCCAGATGTGAAGATTCAGCATCATTGCTAAAGGTCTCCAACTCTGCTCACCTGGCTTCTGTCACACCACACTTTGCTGATTCTCATTTTTCCTCTCTACCGAGTCTCCTTCATTGACATTCTCTCCCTCTGTTCACTCAAAGAGGCTGTATCCCCCAGAGGACTGAACTTAGCTTCTGTTCTTCTTACTGCTCACATCCCACATGAACATGCTAATGATGCTTAATCTGGCCTTAACCATAGCCTCCGTGGTAATGATTCCCATGTCTCCGTCGCCAGCCAGGACTGGCCCCGGAGCTTTCAACTCCAGAACATTCCCTACTTCCCGCCATTCCCTCTCTCCTCTCTCCTGCTGTCCTTCCCCAGTCCTCATCAGGATAGTGCAGCATCTCATGTCCTCTGCTTCCAGTCTAGCCTTTCTCAATCCATGCCTCCCAGCCTGATAATCATACTAGTTACTCACTTTAGGGACTTTTAATCCTCCATCCCCCACCACCACCTATAGGATCAAGCTCCACCTCTCCAGGATGGAGTACAAGCATCTCCAGGATTGGTCTCTGCCTACTCTTCTACCCTCATCTCTCCACTCCCTATCTTGTTTTTTATTTACTACAAATTCAAGCTGCTCCTTGTCACCCCCACACTCCATGCTGTTTCTTGCCACCTTTGCCTTCCTTGTTCCCCTACCTCCTACTGCCTTCCAAAGACTCAGTTTTAGTAGCCCCTCCCCCAGGAAACTCTTCCTGACTTCCTCCCTGCCTGCTATAGACTAGGTCAGGTCCCCCTGAGCCATGCTACCCTGAGCAACACACTTTGCTATCACTCAGTTTACAACACTGCATTACAATAGCCTATGAACATTTTTTCCTCCTCCAACAGAATCTGCACTACAAGAAGAATAAGACCAGATTTTATTCAGCTTTGGGTACTCAGCCCGTAAAGTGGTATCTGGTACAGAGGCTGAAAATCTAAATAAGTATTTGTTACATAAAACTGAACTGATGGTTGCACCTGTGTGAATTCATTAGCCTCTCAACAATCGCTGAGTGCATAACTACTCACACCATAATCCATTATTCCATTTCCTAAATTCCCCTGAGGGGGAAGAAGCTTGCCCACTTAATGTTATTTAGAGGCACAATTGCTTCATTGATATCGCCAAACTGGGTCTCCAGTAATGAGAAAAAAATTCTATTTTTCTGAGCTGAGAAGGCTGAGGTTTACAAATGGTGCTAGAATCCTAGCCACTTGGCCTTCCACATTTAGGGTCATGCCACCTATTGTTATGAATGTGTTGACTAATTAAACATACCCTGAATGATAGTGTCACAGGCCAGGAGAACAAGTCTGCCACAGGTAGGTTTCCCATTAACCCCACCAGAATTTCCATTTCTCTGCCTTTACACTGTGTGCAAAAATAAATTGCGGATTTTGTTGATGCAAGCACATTCTCAAACAACTAGAAACTACTCCAAACACCAACAGCCATGTGAGAGGGGAAAAAGATGAAATGTAGTCTGTGGGAAGTAAATTCTTGATTATCTTGAAGGTAAAGGGTATATGCTTTGCTGCACTCTCAAGAGCTACAGATAAGAAGGCACAGCGGTGTTTTACTCCTGCGTCAAAGGCAGAGCTGGCAATTTACGGTGCAGAATAAACAGATGGAGAAAAAGAGGAAGGTGGTAGCTCTGCTTTTTAACTATACTCCTCATGGGGCATCATGAGGAGAGAAATAATAATTATAGCAACAGGGCGGGTGTTTTCTCGCCTCTTGGAAAGCTTTATGGGCCAGTTGTTTACTGCAAACTTTTGGGGAAAGGCTAGTTTAAGTATATCAAAGCTTTATGGCCTGCGTGGGAGCCATCACATATGGAAGCTGACCTGACTGTTACTTAGAAGGAGGCCAGAGGCTGCTCTTCAAGAAATAATAATGTTGCTATTGTGAAGAGAGGCTGGGATTGTCCTAGGAGATTGTTTTGAGTAATCAAGGCACTAGCTTTCTGTGACCTCAATATTCAGGGACATTATGTGTGGTGATCCCGTTGAAAGAAAGAGAAGGAAAGAATCTCTACCCTGGGAATTGGTGAGTGGGCATATGCATATGGGGTTGGAAACAAGTCACGGCTAGCATCCATGGTTCACTTTGAGGGCACTGAGTGAATATGAAACAAAACTCACTCAAACCGCTGGATCTATACTTGAAGAGTTGCTGGCATTTGGCTATTTGTTGAACTGTTCTGGATACTAATGGTGGTGAAAGCTGTGAGGTCCAAGTTTTCTTAATCCCTTCTTCATGACAGTACTCATGGCCGATCCTTCATTTCGATTCCCCTGGTCCTACCAGCCTTGTCCTAAACATTATCATTTCAGACTTGGGCTACAGTCTCCTCGCTGGGCCTCCTACCTAAAGGCTCCCCCCGTTTCCAGTCTCCTCTTACAACCTTACACTAGGTGTCTCCTTACATACTATTTGGGTAGCACAAACTTCCATGCAATCACACTCTTTTATGGAACTGTTGTTTCTCTAACTGTGCTGCAGGGTGAGGTGAAGATGCTGACCTAAAGAAGACTAATCATGGCACCCCATTCCCCTGACCAGCCAGAGTACATGCTCAAACATTTTACTGAAAAAGAATCAGCAAAATGTGGAGACTTCTGAACAAGTGGGTTTACTGTAAGGTTACAGAGGTTTAAACTTCAGGGCCCTTTACTGGGACAGGCTCCTGGGAGTGAAAGGCATGCTGGGAGTCATATTGTCTTGGAGAGGGAATGAAGCCAGGTTACAATCATGAGTATTTCTGTGCATTTCTGGCAAATTGCTTAGAGATCTCAGAGAACAGAGACCTCTTCAAGGCTCTAGTAATTTGGTAAGATTTTGTTTCTCATTCTAAATAATTGTATTATTTATATATGTAATTTTACATTCATAATTTTTTACTCTTTTTCTTAAAGAAGGCCTCTCAAATTATGTAAATGACAGGGTACTGTTCCAGATTAATAGTGAGGAGCTCTATTTCGGCCGGCTGAAAGCAGGTATCTGGGGTTTATTTACCTTCTATAATTGAAACTTTGTTGCTTTGAGTGGAGCTCAGAGCCCGCTGCAGCAGATGGGAAGCCTGGCTTCCTCCATCATTGGGGCAACCAAGCCTCCTGCTTGCTTCAGCTCCGTGGCTGCCGGCCGCCATCTTGGTTGGATTAATTTGCATATAGTCACTCTGATTGGCTGGTGGGCATGGCTTAAGGCATAGTGAAGGTACAGTCAATTTGCATGTTTGTCTTTTATTAATGTAGATAACCCTCCTTATCACATGTACCCTGGATTCCATCCTCCTCACCTCCTCATCACTCCTTCCACATCCTGTGTCCATCTTACCAACCTTTTTACTCACCCTTTCCACCTTGGAATGCCCATTTGGATCAGTCAAAAACCAATCCGTGAGGTCCTGCTAACAAACCCCCTCTTTTATGTGGTCCACCCAAATAAGTTAGCCAGAAATGTCTTACTTTGACTGTCTTTCCTTGCTCCTTTCATATTTATTTAATAAAATTGAATTTAGTTCATATGACCAAGAGGTAGCAGAATGAGAATGCAAACCCATACTTGTTAACTACTGTACTACATGACATTTCTAGGATCAGCTATTGGTCTAACTTTGTTTAATCTTGCACCAATGTTAACTGAGTTATTACTGTTGTTTTATAGAATGTGATCATGTCTTATGGGCTTATACCCCCTATACTCCTTTTCCGACATTTTGATAGCCATTTTCTCTTGTTTATTCTTCCAGAGAAATAGTAAAATAATTTGTCAAGTTCCAAAAATTCTTTTGAAAAAAAATTGTATTGTGTTAGGATACTCATCACAATATGCCTTGCATGAATAAACTGAATATCAATGTGATCTTATGAACTTTGGGAGGTCAAGACTCTTTTATTTTTACACTAAAGGCCCGGTGCACGGATTCATGCACTGGTGGGGTCCCTCGGCCTAGCCTGCAGGAATCAGGCTGAAACCAGCTCTCCGACATCCCCTGAGGGGTTCTGGATTGCAAGAGGGCAGTTCTCAGGTGATGCACCCTGGAATCAAGCTCCCTCCTCTCTGGTTCCAGGTGCGTCACCTGAGAACCACAGCTGCCAAGTCACTGCAGCTCAGCAGCTCCTGCATTGAGCATCTGCCCCCTGGTGGTCAGTGCGCATCATAGCTACCAGTCAGAGTATCTGATCCCTGGTGGTCATTGCGTGTCATAGCTACCGGTCAGACAGTCGACTGGTCGGACGGTCGCTTAGGCTTTTATATATATATAGATTTCTATAGCTTCTATCACTGCTTTGCACATAATGGGCGCTCAACAAACACCTGAATTCAATTGAACAGATGCACTAATTAAGTGGTTGTTGATTGATCGCAGGGTAAGGATTTCTGTTTTCACAGACATTTCCTGAGTTGGGAGACCTAGAGGAAATTGGTTCCATTTCTCAGATTTTCCCCTTTTAGCCAAAGAAGCACACAGTGGGGAAACAGGCATGGCAGCCTAGTACTCCTGCAAGTGGGAACTGAAGCCCTGTTCAACTGAGTCCCTTTCCCTTAGATCCCAGCCAACAACTGCGGCTCATTATGCTCCCTGCCAGTCCCTGCAGGAACTGTCTATTGGTTTGCAATATCCCTCTGGCAATCGATATCTCACTTATTTACCACTTTTCCTAAACAAACCTTGCTGCAGGGCATGTGAAGAAAGGCATAATCAAGGAACCTAAGGGGTAGACAGGTAAAGCAAATGTTTAGGGAACACAAACCATCTGAATAAATAAATAGCAGGACTAACCATGATTCCTAGTGGTTAATCTGCTTCTATTCAAGTTATGTGAGAGAAAAATAATAAAGATTGTAAATTGCACACAGACCTGGATTGCTCAGTTCAAATTCAAGGCACATCAGTTGGAGTTACTTAGGGTGATTTATTAACCACCTTGATAGTGCTTGTTTGGAAAAAAAAAAGAACTGTTCTTCGAGCAGTTTTGTGGTCCACAGCTATATGTCAGGGTTTGGCTTGTATTGTATGGACCTGTTATAAGGATGCTGTTTGTACTAGAGTATTTCTTTTCTGTGGTTGGAAATTGAGATAGTTTCTTTCTTTTGTGAGCTCAGGTCGCCAACACAAGGGAGGCATGTTTCTTTCCTACCCAGCCTCAGGTACCCCACTTACAATTCAGAGAGAGTAGCTCAGAGAGGCAGGGGAGTAGCTCGAATTCACAGGCAGAAAGAAAGAGGATTCATTTTGGGCTCGACCTCTGCCTGGCCTAGGAAGATTGAGTTTGCTATCAGTGTCGGAACAAGCTCCAGGGGTTAGTCGGCTCTTCCATTTGAGGCTGCCCTTTCTCACAGGGTAAAGAATTTATTAGTGAGAAATTTCAATTTCAGACCTTCAAATTGTCATGCGTGGCCTCAAGTTCTGTCCATACTATGTATTTGTAATACACTTTCTATCACTGTTTGAACATTTTTTTCACCCTGTGATCATTTTCATGTTTGTTTATAAAGGGGTTTTCTTTTAAAACAAAGGAATTTTACTTCACTTGAGCAGTTTTATCCAGTGTCCTAAGGATTCTTAACAGGCTGGTGGGAGTTCATAGCCAACTTAGTGGAGAATCACAGCAGCAACTGGGCAATGCTGCATGCTGGTCAGCCGGCAGGGTCTGATTGCATTACAACTGCCATTCCACTTACATGTAGGGGCCTGACTTCCTTTAATAAATGAGATGATTTACAATGATGACATTGAATATGAATTTTTTTTTGTCATTTGAGCTACCAAGCAGCCAACTTCCTCTAATCTTTAATATAAAATTTACTAAGCATCAAGGCACATTACTCAGGACTGATGGCACCGGCCCCGCTCGCACCCTCTGATGGCACTGAGCGATTGGGGTACGAGCAGGGCTGGCACTGTCAGCAGGTGCAAGTGGTGGCTGCTGCCCTGATTGCCCCTCAGGAGCAGGGGGAGGTGGAGAAGCCCTGAGAGGCAATCAGAGCTGGCAGCCTCCACTCGCATCAGCTGATGGAGCCGAGCCATCGGGTTCGGCACCAGGCACCAGCAGTGGGTGAGAGCAGGGCTGGCGCCAGCAGCAGGTGTGAGTGCCAGGTGGGACTGTGGTGCTCTGGAGTAAAGAATTTTCAGTAACTACCAGAGGCTCGCCTGATGACAGTGACCAGTGCCCTGCCTTGGTCTGGTGTCCCCAGTCACCTGCTCCACCATACCACCGCAGCCAACGCCCACCATATTTCATGCTCTGCTGCCTACTGCCAAAGCCAGCCATGTTCCGCACAAGCCCCCTCATGGTCAGTGCACATCATAGCGACCGGTTGTTCAGTTGCTCAGTTGTTCCGCTATTTGGTCTATTTGTATATTAGGGTTTTATATAGAGAGATTATACCACATGTGACCTCTGTGTCTGCTTCTTTGACTTGCAATAATGTTTTCAAAGTTCACCCATGTTGTAGCATGGATCAGTAATCTATTCCTTTTATGAATAAACTAGAGGCCTGGTGCATGGATTCATGCACCAGTGGGTTCCTCAGCCTAGCCTGCAGAGATCGGGTCAAAACCAGCTCTCTGACATCCCCCGAGGGGTCCTGGATTGCGAGAGGGTGCAGGCCAGGCTGAGGGACCCCACTGGTGCATGATCAGGGCTGGGGAGGGACTGTAGGAGGGCTCCAGGGCATGTCTGGCCCAACTCTCCCAGTCCCAATCAGCCAGACCCCAGCAGTAAGCTAACCTACCAATTGGAACATCTTCCCCCTGGTGGTCAGTGTGCATCATAGCCACTGGTCAAATGGTCAAATGGTCAGAGTGTCACCAAGCATATTAGGCTTTTATATAGATAGATAGATGATACTCCATTATATGGATTTATCACATTTTGTTTATCCATTCATCAGTAGATGGCCTTTGATGTTCTTTCCATCTTTTGGTGATTGTGAATAGTGCTGCCATAAACATTCATGTACAAGTTTTTGTTTGAATATCTGTTTTCTTTTTTTATTTTAGGTATAGATCCAGAGGTGGAATTGTTCATCTACTCTATCTACTTTTTCTTCATGCTTGCACTATTGGCATATCTGACAAAGTCTCTTGGAGAATATCTATTTTTTAAATTCTATATTTATCTTTCTAAGGAACTTCCAAACTGTTTTCCACAGTGACTGCACCATTTTACATTCCCACTGTCAAAATACAAGTATTCAAATTTTTCTACATCCTTGTCAATATTTGTATTTTCCATGTTGTTTTTTTAAATTGTAGCCATTCTAGTGGGTGTGAAGTTGTAACTCATTATGGTTTTGATTTGTATTTCCTTAATGTTAATGATGTGGAATGTCTTTTCATGTGCCTTTTGGACATTTGTATATCATCTTTGTAGAAATGTCTATTCAACTCCTTTGCCCACTTTTAATTGGGTTTTGTCTTTTTGATGTGAAGTTATAAGAAGTTCTAATATTCCAGATACTAAACCCTTATCAGATATATTAGAGGCCTAGTGCATGAAATTTGTGCACTAGGCGGGAGTGTCCCTCAGCCCTGCCTGTGCCCTCTCACAATCTGGGAGCCCTGCAATCAATCACCCTAAAGAAGTAGGCCCTT
>NW_005871073.1:9320987-9371324 GCF_000147115.1 Myotis lucifugus
AGTGGGTGTCATAGTGTGGTCATCCAGAAGGTCATCGGGACGGTCGTTCTGCTGTTTGGTCATTTGGTAGATTTGCATATTACGCTTTTATTATTATAGACTAGAGGCCCGGTGCACGAAATTCGTGCACTGGGGATGGGTGGGGGGGTCCCTTAGCCCAGCATGTGCCCTCTTGCAGTCTGGGACCCCTCCCTCGTTACTGCCCACCTGCTTGCTGCTTCCTACCGCTCGGCTTGCTGCTCCTTAGCGCTGCCGTGAAGGCCTTGGGTCTGATGGGTGCCAGGCCTGCGGGTTTGTGTCTCTGGTACCCCCAGCAGCCCCAGCACCTTGATGGCGGGGCTTGGGGCTGCGGGTCTTTGATCAGGGCTCCAGCAGCCCCAGCACCAAGGTGGTGGGCCTTGGGGCTGCTGGGTACAGGCCCCCCGCTGCATGTTTGTGTCTTCTATCAGGCCCCCAGCAGCCCCAGCAGCCTCAGCACCACCTAAATAACTTAAGGGAAACTTTATTTAGTCTTCTTTTAAAAGCAATCTAGTTTAAAAATGAGTTGCAGTTAAGACAGAACAAAGAACATGGTACCTAAGAGTGAGATAGACTGACAGAGGAGAGGCTGGGCACTGGTCAGAGGCTTACATGCCAACTGTTCTCCACCTGGGAAATGATGTAAAATCGGTTTCTTTAGTTTTCTGCTTAATGGTCTTCTCCAGCACTGAGGTCAGAGGAGCCGCCTTCCAGCCCCCAGGCTGCTTCTCAGAGCTGGAAATTTCACCATAGGCCTCTGCCTAGGACAGGACCTCTGCACCCCCAGGGTGCATACACACAGGGCTTCCATCAGGCTCCGCTGATCCCAGGGCCCTGAGGCCTCTCGGCTCTGCTGATCCCAGGGCCCTGAGGCCTCTCTGCTCCGCTGATCCAGGGGCCGGGAGGCATTCTCGGCTCCGCTGATCCCAGGGCCCTGAGGCCTCTCGGCTCGCTGATCCCGGGGAGGGAAGCCTTTCGGCTCCGCTGATCCTGGGGCCGGGATGCCTGGCGGCTCCGCTGATCCCCGGCCGGGAGGCATCTCAGCTCCGCTGATCCAGGGGGCCGGGAGGCCTCTAGGCTTCGCTGATCCCGGGGCCGGGAGGCCTCTAGGCTCCACTGATCCCGGGGCCGGGAGGCCTGGCGGCTCCGCTGATCCAGGGGCCTGGAGGCCTCTCGGCTCCACTGATCCCCGGGCAGTGAGGCCTCTCTGCTCTGCAGCTTCAGGGCTATTTGGCTTCGCTCTACCGCTTGGAGCCTGAGTATGCAAATTAACCGCCATCTTTTAGCTTCCATAATTGAAACATTGTATCTTTTGGAGCTGTTGCTTCAGGAGCTCAGAGCCCCGGAGCTGCAGGCGGGAAGCTTGGTTTCCTCTATCGCTGGGTCAACCAAGCATCCTGTTCTCAGCTGCCTGGCTGCCGACGCCATCTTGGTTGGCAATTAATTTGCATATCGCCCTGATAAGCCAATGGGAAGGGTAGTGGTCGTACGCTAATTACCATATTTCTCTTTTATTAGATAGGACTAGAGGCCCGGTGCACAAAAATTTGTGCACTGGGGGGGGGGGGTCCCCCCCAGCCCGGCCTGTGCCCTCTCGCAGTCTGGGACCCCTCGGAGATAACGACCTGCTGGCTTAGGCCTGCTCCCGGGTGGCAGAGGGCAGGCCCCAATCCCTAGGTGCAGCCCCTAGTCAGGCTCAGAGCAGAGCCAATTGGGGGAGTGGGGGCGCCGCCCCATCATGCACCGAGCAGGGCAGATTTGGTAGGGTTGCGATCCACCTTCAGTCACGCTCAGGGTAGGGCCCGATTGGGGGGGTTGGGGCACCGCCCCCTGTCACACTCAAGGCAGGGGTCGATGGGGAGGTTGTGGCGCCACCCCCCTGTCACGCACAGAGCAGGGCGATCAGGGGGTTGGGGCGCCTTCCCCTGTCATGAACAGAGCAGGGTGGATAGAGAGGTTGTGGCCCCGCCCCCTGTCACACACAGAGCCGAAGGGCAATGAGGGGATTGGGGAGCTCCCCCCTATCAGGCACAGAGCAGGGCTGATCAGGGGGTTTGGGCGCTGCCCCCTGTCACGCTGATCCCGGTGCTGGGAGGCATATTACCCTTTTACTATATAGGATAGAGGCCTGGTGCATGGGTAGGGGCTGGCTGGTTTGCCCTGAAGGGTGTCCTGGATCAGGGTGGGGGTCCCCACTGGGGTGCCTGGCCTGTCTGGGTGAGGGGCTGAGGGCTGTTTTCCGGAAGCGGGTGACTGAAGCTCCCAAACCGCTCCTTTTTTTCTTCTTTCTTTTTTTTTTATTTTTATTCTGGGCCAGCTTTAGCTCTGAGGCCTCGCTGCTGAAAACATCGATACAATGTTGTGGTCGGCTGGCTGAAGCCCGGCTGAATGAAAGCCGGTTTCTGGGGTTTTGTTTAGCTTCTTATTTGCAACATAGTACATAGTTGCTTAGAGTTGCAGCTGAGAGGCCGGCAGCGGCAGGCGGGGAACATTGGAGTTCGCTGTCACTGGAGCAAGCAAGCCTCCCTGCTCGCTTCAGTGCATGGCTGCCGGCCGCCATCTTGGCTGACAGTTAATTTGCATAAGGATATGCTGATTAGCCAATGGGAAGGGTAGCGGTCGTATGCTAATTACCATGTTTCTCTTTTATTAGTGTAGATGATTTGCAAGTATTTTCTTCTGTTCTGTAGGTTGTATTTTCAGTTTCTTGGTGATATCCTCTGATTCACAAAAGTTTTTATTTTTTATTTTTATGGAGTCTACTTTACTTTTTCTTTGTGCTTGTGCTTTTGGCATATCTGAAAAAGTGTCCTGGAAAAGATCTATTTTTAAAAAAAAATTTGACTCACAAACTAATTGAAAAGAAAAAACAAATTTATTAATCAAGACACAGAAAGATTAAAGGGGTTTTTTGTAATCTCCACTCATCTTTGATCAAGAATTTACTAAAATTAATTTTCAATTTATATTTTCCCAAATATGTATTTGTTATTATCTTTATGGTTATGTGTAGAATCAGATAAGTATGAGAAATATGCAAATTTCAATAAGATGTCATTAAAATATCCATGTGTTGTGACCCAGAGAGGTAGGAAAAACATGAAAAGGATCCAGAATTTAATCAGGAAATTTAGAAAATAAAGAGCAAAGTCTTGGCAGTTAGTGATATTCTGCTTGAGCTGGATATAGATTGGCACTGAACCAAATCAGCCAAAGCAATTACACATAAATATATCTTGAACCTAGGGGATAGGGGTTGCAAAACAAACTTCATCATAGTAGTTGATATGAAACTAAAAAGGACTCCAGGTGTCCATATTTGAGATAGAAAGAATAACTCTAAACATGAAAAGCCTCAGATTAAAAAAAAACAAAACACCACTATTCCCTTAGTCATTGTCTTTCTAAATCTAGATGGGTTAATATTAATGACAAAGATGATAACGTATCAATGCTTTTGTGTCAAATTCAAAAAATAAATGTTTAATATTTGGGACAATCTGTCTATTCAGTATTTAAAGATTTTGTAATGGCTTGGAATTGGCAAATTACCTAAACTGACAGATTGGCCTTGTGATTTCAATTTAAAACTTGTAATTAAATTGTGATTTCAAGTTGAAGGTGCAAGATTTCTTATCAAGTTTGTAAACAGAATTAGAATGTTTATGAGAAATAGATTTACTATGTCTATAGGTTTAATAATTTATTAGGCTGAAATGACTTCTTTTTAAAATTTATTTTCCCTTTATTGATTAAGATATTACAAATGTGTCCTTATCCCTCCAATATCCTCTCATCCCCCCAATCCTACCCTCACCCTCACCCCTTCTTGTCCACATCCATCGCTTATGCTTATATGAATGCATACAAGTCCTTTGGTTGATCTCTCCCCCTCACCCCCACCCTCCCCTATCTTCCCTCTGAGTTTTGAGCATCTGATTAATGTTTCTCTGTCTCTAAATCTTTTTTTGTTCATCAGTTTATGTTGTTCATTATAATCCACAAATGAGTGAGAGCATGTGATATTTATCTTTCTCTGACTGACTTATTTCACTTAGCATAATGCTCTCCAGCTCCATTCATGCTGTTGCAAATGGTAGGAGTTCCTTCCTTTTTACAGCAGTATAGTATTCCATTGTGTAGATGTGCCAAAGTTTTTTAATCCATTCATCTGCTGATGGGCACATAGGCTTATTCCAAATTTGGGCTATTGTAAATTGTGCTGCTATGAACATAGGGATGCATATATCCTTTCTGATTGGTGTTTCTGGTTTCTTGGGATATATTCCTAGAAGTGGGATCACTGAGTCAAATGGAAGTTCCATTTTTAGTTTTTTGAGGAAACTCCATACTGTTCTCCAAAGTGGCTGCACCGGTTTGCATTCCCACCGGCAGTGAATGAGGGTTCCTTTTCTCTGCATCCTTGCCAGCACTTGTCATTTGTAGATTTGTTGATGATAGCCATTCTGACAGGTGTGAGATGGTACCTCATTGTTGTTTTGATTTGTATCTCTTGGATGATTAGTGACTTTGAGCATATTTTCATATGTCTCTCAGCCTTATGTATGTCCTCTTTCAAAAAGTGTCTATTTAGGTTGATAGCCCATTTTTTTTATTGGGTTGTTTATCTTCCTTTTGTTAAGTTGTATGAGTTCCCTGTAAATGTTGGAGATTAAACCTTTATCAGAGATATCGTTGGCAAATATGTTCTCCCATGCAGTGGGTTTTCTTGTTGTTTTGTTGATGGTTTCTTTTGCTGTGCAGAACCTTTTTATTTTGATGTAGTTCCATTTGTTTATTTTCCCTTTAGTTTCTATTGCCCTAGGAGCTGTGTCAGTGAAGAAATTCATTTGGCATATATCTGAGATTTTGCTACCTGTGGATTCCTCTAATATTTTTATGGTTTCCCATCTTACGTTTAAGTCCTTTATCCATTTTGAGTTTATTTTTGTGTATGGTGTAAGTTGGTGGTCTAGTTTCATTTTTTGCATGTGTCTGACCAAATTTCCCAGCACCATTTATTGAAGAGACTGTCTTGACTCCATTGTATGTTCTTGCCTCCTTTGTTAAATATTAATTGAGCATAGTGGTTTTGGTCAATTTCTGGGTTCTCTGTTCTATTCCATTGGTCTATATGTCTGTTCTTGTGCCAGTACCAGGCAGTGTTGAGAACAGTGGCTTTGTAATACAGCTTGATATCTGGTATTGAGATCCCTCCTACTTTGTTCTTCTTTCTCAGGATTGAAGCAGCTATTTGGGTGTTTTTGTGTTTTTTTTTAATTCCAGATGAATTTTTGGAGAGTTCTTTCTAGATCTGTGAAATATGCTGTTGGTATTTTAATGGGGAGTGCATTGAATCTATAGATTGCTTTGGGTAGTATGGACATTTTGATGATGTTGATTCTATCAATCCATGAACACGGTATGTTCTTCCATCTGTTTATGTCTTCCTCTATCTCTTTTTTCAATGTCCTATAGTTTTCTCGGTAGAGGTCTTTTACCTCCTTAGTTAAGTTTATTACTAGGTAGCTTAATGTTTTTGGTGCAATGGTAAATGGGATTGTTTTTTTTTAATTTCTCTTTCCGTAAGTTCACTATTGGCGTATAAAAATGTCATAGATTTCTTGGTGTTAATTTTGTATCCTGCTACGTTGTCAAATTCATTTATTAGGTCTAATAATTTTTTGATGGAGTCTTTATGATTTTCTAAGTACAGTATCATGTCATCTGCGAATAATGACAATTTTACTTCTTCTTTTCTAATTTGGATGCCTTTTTTTTCTTCTTCTTGTCTAATTGCAATGGCTAATACTTCCAGTACTATGTCGAACAGGAGTGGTGAGAGTGGGCATCCCTGTCTTGTTCCTGTTCTTAGGGGAAATGGTTTTAGTTTTTGTCCATTGAGTATGATGTTTGCTGTGGGTTTGTCATATATGGCTTTTATTATGTTGAGGTATGATCCCTCTATTCCCACTTTGCTAAGAGTTTTTATCAAGAAAGGTTGTTGGACTTTGTCAAATGCCTTTTCTGCTTTAATCGATATGATTATGTGATTTTTGTCTCTCAACTTGTTTATGTAATGTATCACATTTATTGATTTTCGGATATTGTACCAGCCTTGCATTCCTGGAATAAATCCCACTTAGTCATGGTTTATGATCTTTCTAATGTAATGCTGGACCCAGTTTGCTAGAATTTTGTTGAGGATTTTAGCATCTATGTACATCATGGATATTGGCCTGTAATTCTCTTTCTTTGTGGTGTCTTTATCTGGTTTTGGGATTAGGGTAATGCTGGCTTATAGAAAGAGCTTGGAAGTATGCCTTACTCTTGAAGTTTTTGGAATAGTCTGAGAAGGATTGGCTTTAGTTCTTCTTTAAAAGTTCAGTAAAACTCCCCTGTGAAGCCATCTGGTCCAGGGCTTTTGTTTGCTGGAAGCTTTTTGATTACTGTTTCAATTTCATCAGTAGTTATTGGCTGATTCAGGTTTTTGATTCTTCCTGGCTGAGTTTTGGAAGCTTGTATTTTTCTAGGAATGTGTCCATTTCATCAAGGTTGTCCAGTTTGTTGGAGTAGAGTTGTTCGTAGTATTTTTTGACAATCCTTTGTATATCAGTAGGGTCTGTTGTTACTTCACCTCTTTCATTTCTGATTTTGTTTATTTGGGTCCTTTCTCTTTGTTTCTTGGTGAGCCTGGCGAGAGGTTCATCAATCTTGTTAATCCTTTCAAAGAACCAGCTCTTGGTTTCATTGATCTTTTGTATTTTTGTTTTTTTGGTCTCTATGTTGTTTATTTCTGCTCTGATCTTTATTATTTTCTTCTTTCTGGATACTGTGGGCTTTTCTTGTTGCTCTCTTTCTAACTCTTCGAGTTGTAGGGTTAGATCACTTATTACCAGTTTTTCTTGTTTTTTGAGGTAGGCCTATAGAGCTATGAACTTCCCTCTAAGGACTGCTTTCATTATTTCCCATAGATTTTGGATTGTTGTGTTTTCATTGTCATTTGTTTCCAGGATGCTTTTTATTTCTTCTTTGATCTCTCTGGTAACCCAGTCATTGCTTAATAGCATGCTATTTAGCCTCCAAGTGTTTGACTTTTTTTAAATGTTTTTATTGTAGTTGATTTCTAGTTTTATGCTATTGTGATCTGAGAAGATGCTTGTTATGATTTCTATTCTCTTGAATTTGAATAGGCTTTGCCTGTGTCCTAATATATGGTCTATCTTTGAAAATGTCCCATGTGCACTTGAGAAGAATGTATATTCTGTAGCTTTTGGGTGAAATATTCTGAAGATGTCAATTAAGTCCACCTGATCTAGTGAGTCATTTAGGATTGCTGTTTCTTTGCTGATTTTTTGTTTAGAGGATTTATCCAGTGGTGTCAGTGGGGTACTAAAGTCCCCTACTATGACTGTATTGTTATCAATCTCTCCCTTGATATCTTCCAGAAGTTGTTTTATGTATTTGGGTGTTCCTGTATTGGGTGCATATATGTTTACCAGAGTTATATCTTCTTGTTGAATTGCTCCCTTTAGTATTATGTAGTGGCCTTCCTTATCTCTTGTTATGGCCTTTAGTTTGAGGTCTATTTTGTCAGATATAAGTATCACAACCCCAGCTTTTTTCTCATTTCCATTTGCCTGAATTTTTTTTTCCATCCCTTCACTCTCAGTCTGTGTGAATCCTTTGTTTTGAGGTGGGTCTCTTGTAGACAGCAAAAATATGGGTCATGTTTTCTTATCCATTCAGCTACCCTGTGTCTTTTGATTGGAGCATTTAGTCCATTTACATTTAATGTTATTATTGAAAAGTACTTGTTTGTGGTCATTTTTATTCTTAATGTTTGTATTTCTTCTTGTCTTTCTGTTTCTTCTTTTTACAGCAGTCCCTTTAGCATTTCTTGCATTGCTGGCTTGGTGGCAATAAACTCTCTTAGCCCTTTTTGTCTGTGAAGCTCCTGATTCCACCTTCAATTTTGAATGATAGTCTTGCTGGGTATAGTATTTTTGGATTCATTCCCTTGCTTTGCATCACTTTGTATATTTCATTCCATTCCCTTCTTGCCTGGTGTGTTTCTGTCGAGAAGTCAGCTGATATTCTAATAGGAGATCCCTTGTAGGTAACTTTCTGTCTCTCTCTCTCTGGCAGCCTTTAAGATTCTTACTTTGTCGTTGGTATTTGCCAATTTAATTATGATGTGTCTTGGTGTTGGTCTTTTGGGATTCATCTTGCTTGGCACTCTATGTGCTTCTTGGACTTGTGTAGTTTCTTTCTTGCCAATATCAGGGAAGTTTTCTGTCATTATTTCTTCAAACAGGTTTTCTATTCCTTGCTTCTCCTCCTCTCCTTCTGGTACCCCTATTAAGTGAATGCTGTTTCGTTTTGCATTGTTCCAAAGCTCCCTTAGGCTCTCCTCTTGCTTTTTAAGTTTTTTTTCCAGTTGCTCCTGTGTTTGTGTGTTTTTTCCTACCCTATCTTCTAATTCGCTGATGTGGTCCTCAGCCTCTTCTAGTCTGCTGTTTAAGCCTTTCATTGTGTTCTTTATTGCAGCTATGTCATTCTTCATTTCCTCTTGGTTCCTTTTCATGTTGGTGACATTCTCATTCAGCTCCTTATAATTTTCATTGAGTTGTATGTATTTGTCATCCAGCCATTTGAGCATCCTTATAACCATTACTCTGAATTCTTTCTCTGATAAGTTAGTAGCCTCAGTTTCATTTAACTCCCTTTCTGGTGATTTCTCTTTTTCTTTCCTTTGTGGATTGCATTTTTGTCATCCCATGTTTTGCTATAATGTTTTAATTGTAGCTCCGATTGCTTTGCTACCCAGTTTCTTTTGGGTATGGTGCTACTGGTGTGACCTCTCAGGTCTCCTGGGTTTGGTAGTCTAGTGTAGCTCCCTACTTGAGCTATTTGTGTTCTCTTGATGTAGGCCTGCAAGCTGGAAAGGCACAACTGAGGTGTCTAGAAGTCAGCATCCGTGGAGGGGGTGTCCCAATTTTTGCTATCTTGTGCCAGCGGGGTCTCACAGTGGCACCCAGGAACCATCTGCTGGGGTGGTGGGGCTCAGGAGGCCTGCATTCTGGAAAGGCGTGACTGTGCTGTCCAGAGTTCTGAAGTTGTGAGGTGGGCAGACTCAACTTTTGCTGCTGCCTCAGTGGTTGGATACACGCGATCCCAGCAGCAGTTCACAGGGGCACCTGTGGTGTGTTTGCTAGCAGGGTGTACTGACACACTCTGAAGGGACCTGGCACTAAAGCTACTGGATTGCAGTGTCTGTGGGCAGGTATCCCAGAAGATGGAATTCAGCGTTTCTACAGCCCAGCAGTGCACCCCTGTTTGTTTAAGTGTGTGTCCAGCGGGGCTCGCAACGGGGCCCCAGGGCTGCCTTTGGAGTGGTGGTCTTGGGAGACCTGCATGCTGGAAAAGCATGCAACTGTAGTGTCCAGAGTTCTGCAGCTGTGGGGTGGGGAAACTCAGTTTTTGCTGATGCACCTGTGGTGGATAGGCGCGTTCCAGATGGTGGTGGCACACAGGAGAACTCACAGTGAGTTTGCTAGTGAAGGTGCACTGAAGCACTCTGAAGGGTCCTGGCACGCTTAATCGAGGCATCTTTGGGCAGGTATCCAGGATGGGTGAATTCAAAATTTCTACTGCCCAGGGGAGTGCGTCCCTATTTGTCCAAGATCAGACCCAGCGGAGTCTCACTGTGGCTTCCCAAAGTGCCCTGTGGATAGATGGGCTCAAGGGGAATGAGCAACTGTGGAAGTACCTTTTCCAGGTGCTGAGCTCTGACGCACTCTGAGGGGCCTTTGCACTGAAGGGCCCTGGTGCTTCAGTTGCGCAGCTGGGTGTGTGTGGGCAGTTATTCAGGCAGAGGGAATTCAGAATTTCTACTGGGGGGCAGTGCGCCTGTGTCTGCACAAAATCACACCCAGCTGGGGCTCACAGTGACTCCTAAGAGAAGTCTATGGAGTGGTGTGCCTCGGAGACCAGCGTGCTGGAGACCTGGAGACGTGCGAATGCGATGTTGGAGGTCTGCCTCTGGGGAGGGGGAGCTGCACTTACTGCTGCGGGCACGGTGCTCCTTTGGCGCTGGAGATCCCAGGGTCTGCGAGTCTGCTGGTGGGCAGCAGGATTTTGGCTGGAGTGGCTGCTGGGTCTCGGGCAGTATCCCAGGCCTGTCTGGGTGGTGGTGCTGATGAGTTCCTAGAAGAGGCCGCTCTCCCCTTCAAGATGGTGTGGGCTCCGTGCCTGAGTCCCGCAGTCTGGGGAGTGTCCGCAGCGGTGGTAGTCTCTCCCTGTCCCTGGTCTGCCAGCCTCTGCTGCTTCTGCCGGATTTAACTGCCCCTCACTCACTCACACACACACCACACACATCCACACACTCTCTTTTCATCCCCTCACTCACTCACTTCCTATCCCTCACCTCCGTCCTGCCAGCCGCCATCTTTTTCAATCTTTGAAATGACTTCTTTAAATTCTCAAGATAATTTTGCTTATTAGAGACAAAAACTTACCTGGTCAAGTACCTAAAGTGCTTAAAAAGAAAACAGAATATATTACATTTATAGGTGCAGTTTAAAATGCCCAAGTTTGTCAATGAGACTGATGGCTTAAAGAGAAATTAGTTTGCTAAATTGATCAAATACTTAATTCCTTCTCAAAGTAATGACTGTTAATTATTTCTAAATTTACATTTTTAACAACAATAACAGTAATATTTATAAATTGAACTTCAAGATTTAGGAAAAATTAGGGGATTTAAATTTCAAAAATTCAATACTAATTTAAATTATAGGTAATCCTGATTGTATAATATACTGGATTTTGAAGTTCTAAAATTTTATAAGTCATGAGAGATGTTTCTAATCTACAGTCTCTAGTAATAGGACAAATGCATATTATAAAATAACAGCTCATGATCTATTTTTGTTTTGATTACACTAATTATAAAGAGCCAGAACTTTCTGGGTACCAAACCATACATATGATAAGCTAAAGATGGTTCTAGTCCCAAGTTACATTTGGTGTGAATCATAGGACTTCAGTGCTTTTTAGTCACCAAAAAATTCAAATATGAAAAGAAAGAGAGAAATGGTGAAAAATTTTAGGCAGGCAACATATTCAAAGCACCCCTGTCCACAACAGATTTGAGTGCTATGAAGTGCCCATATTCATCATGCCCATTCAAGTTGTTCAATCAAGGAGCAGTCCTTATGGGATAAGAGAAATGAAATTAGTGAGCAAAGGTCACCCTGAGATAGCCTGGGCGTGGGCAATTCCACGTAAATTAGGTAAAGGCCTAACATTTTTTTTAATAAGTAGAAAAGTCAGTCTCCTTCCAAGCAATTAAAAAAGAAAATAGAGCTTTAGAAGAAGGTATGGTTCTATGAGTTCTTTTAATGGAGAAATATAATTGCTGCAACTAATGTATGTCTCTGCAGCACTGGTGACCAGAGTAAATCTCCCAGGGAAGACAAGGTCTTGACATTCAGGATGGCTGAGCTCCACATCCTTTCAAACTGCTTGCACATGACTTTGTGGTTTTAAAACGGAAAAGCTTTGAGATTTGAAAGGCCTCAAGGAGTGAATACCTGATCTGGTTTTCTAGTGGAAAATGAAGTGCCATCAGATGGCTTAAAAGTATGGCTTTGGCGTCTGGTAGCTTGGGTTCAAGTCTTAGCTCAGCTACTTATTAAATGAATGACCTTGGACAAATCACATATCCTCTAGAAGTTCAGTTATTCACTAGCGCTGTAAGCAGGGAAGGTAATAACTATCTCTCAGGGTTGTAAAGTATCATAAAGAGCTTAGCAGCATGATCAACACATAAGAACCACTCAATAAGTTATACTGTTGCTTTCACTGCTTTGTTAGGTATAAGAAAAGTTCATAAAAGTTCGATAAAAGGACAGGAGTCCACCATTTACATGATGGCAATTTTTCTCTCTTTAGCCTCTGGCCAAGAAACATGCATTACAGTTTTTACATTAAGTTTGTGTTTTTCATACTGCTTAAAGCAAGTTTTCTCTTTAAGAATCAAGAATGAAACACTGTCATCTGTTAAACATTTGAAGACAGGACATGAATGCTGAGGATTTTATTAAAACCCATGCCTGGGTTGTGGACTCAATCCCTAGTAGAGGGTGAGCAGGAGGCAACTGATCAATGATTCTCTCTCATCATTGATGTTTCTCCCTCTCTCTCTCTCCATCTCCCTTCCTCTCTAAAATCAATAAAAATATATTTAAAAAATAAATAAAGGTAAATAAGATGTCTGAGGCCACCTTAGGAAGACAAGGCTCCTCAAAAACCACCACATGGCTTACATCCACCTACCTAAGTCCGAGAAGAGAGTCCCCTTGTAAGAAAACTGCTCTGCTCAGTAAATTTTAATGATAAAGAGACTTGAAACTTTGTTTACTGGCAAATGAAATTTTTTAAAATGACATTTAAAACAATGTGTTCCCTATGGTTTCAGTATCAATTTTTACTAAAAATATATGTAATTTTATTTTTTGATTAATTACATTTTTCATTAATTAAGGAGTATTTTAAGTAAAGGCATGAAGATTTCTTTTTATAATCAGAGTAAAGGAGGGATAAGGCTATCATGAATAAATAAGTTTTTTTACAGATATGGACCAACTGAATAAAAGCTGTGTCCTTCACTAAGAAGGAAAAAATTAAATTGGGAAAGTAAGCCCTCAAATGCAGGGGACATTGAGATGATGAGCATAACTGAAGAAGGTCATGGAAACTCTATGCCTGGAAGTCTTCCAAAGGACAAGCCATACCTACCAGGGGTGTCTAGGTCCTTCTGGGTCAGATACCATCACAAAGCCCCAATTACTCTAATATTCCATTTTTGGCAGATATACTCTTGGGGTTTCTGTGACAGGAAACTGAAATGTACAGTTGAGGAGTGCATCTTTGTTTGCTAAGCACTAAAATATCTGCCCAAATTAAAATGACCCAGGATGTGGACTTTGATCTCAAAATGGTTAAATCCTAAAAATACTGTCATTGTCTTTAAAAGCTGCAAGAACTTATAATTTAACTCGTATAATTAGTGTGAAAACATCTTTCACGGATTTCATGGCATAACCTTCCATGAACCTTAGAGAAAGACTTCATCACACCCAGCAACTGGGAGAGTCTTTCCGTACATCCCTATTTATCCAGGCTAAAAAATAATAACTATTATTATTAAAACTAGCTAAGGCACACTTAGGGCTCAAAAATTGAGTACTTAGAAAGTTTATTGCAATCTCCCAAATAACAGCTTGGAAAGAAATCCTGTTAAGTGCTCCATTTCCCTATTCTTGTCAAAAAATTTTACGTGGCCCTTTCCCTCTTATTAAATTCTATACATATTTATCATAATGCAAAATAACATGAATGGTCAGTAGCCATCACCTGTAGCTAGCGGCATTCTTCAAAGCAGTTAGAAAGCAAGGCATTCGGATTGACCAACATGGTAAAGCTGGATTATGAAGGCATGATTCATCAGATAAAATAAACAGAGGGAACTTTTTAATGCTACGAACACCCTTCCCCCCGCCTTCTTCAGTTCTTTGTCCTCATTAGTGTCACCAAAGAATTATTTGGGTATCAAACCCAAGTTTTAAACTGAATGTATGCTGCAAAATCCAATGATTTTGTCCTTTGAGTTATATTTGCAATAAGACTGAAGGAGTAGGGAAAGCCTTAGAAATACTGAGACTAACACATGACTACCAAGGCTAAGATTCTGAAATGTCCAGGAATGGCTTTCAAGAGACTCCAAGCAGAGCACCTGGGTAGACACTATAAAGGAAAGAAGAAGATGATGCTGATGGTCTAATGGGGGAAACACACCATCCTAAGAAGAGAAGGTGGAAGCCAGCACTTACCCCGGACATGGTTGAGGGTGAGTGGGCAGTCTCAGAGGATGAATGACTTTGAGTTCAGTTTAGTGACACTCATATTACCTTCAAAAGAAAATGATTGTAATAAATATTTAATCACTTGGAAGAGTCAAGCCACTAGAGGTGAGAAAGGAACAAAATAAGAAAGAGAAGCAGAGAATATTTCCCCATTTCCATGTGGAGACCACTGAAGCAAGACTGAAGAACAACTGGAACTAAGCCACACGAAAATAGCAAAAGTTAATACCACAGATATCTCCGAGCATCAGGGCCTTTGCTGAGAGTGTCAGAGCAAAAATAGCAAGGCAAGACATATGGAGAGCAGCTGTGTCAAAGGACTTGAAAAAACAAGGATACTTCTTTAAATGATAGGAAAAATTGGGGGGAACTAGGGTTCCAGTGATTTCACTGTTAGGTGCAGAGATTGTTGCTTTTCGCCGTTATTGTGATCTTGTTACAGTTGCAGATAAAAATCCCAAAGAAAGCAAGTACAGGTGGTATACTGAAGAATCAGAACACTCAATGCTTGGTCCTAGCTCCACACTTTCTTATAAGAGAGATGCTCTCTGCTCTCTGGATTTCTTCCAACATTCTTTCTTTATCTGCCCCTGGCCCGATTCCCTCCCCACCCCCAGGTCTCTGCTGCTGGTGTTACAACATCCAGCACTTGGTCAGTGTCCTGGTCAGATGACCCAAACCCAACTGGCTCTAACAGAGTCCCAAGTGTTAAAAGAAACTCAAAGAAAATTACATGGTGTGACTGTAGGCAATATACCCATTCCCTCTCTTCATGGGAATACTTCATTGCCATCTTTCACCCATTCCTTTTTCTTTTACCCAATCAGCAAGTCCACTTCACACACAGACGTCCACTAGTAGAGAAGAGGTCAGTCTCCCCATTTTTCAGTCAGCCTTACAGATTAAAAACCTCTCTGAGATCGCCCCTCACTTAATTTGGTGTAGGGCAGTGGTTCTCAACCTTCCTAATGCCGAGACCTTTTAATACAGTTCCTCATGTTGTGGTGACCCCCAACCATAAAATTATTCTCATTGCTACTTCATAACTGTAATTTTGCTACTGTTATGAATCTTAATGTAAATATCTGATATGCAGGATGTATTTTCATTGTTACAAATTGAACATAATTAAAGCATAGTGATTAATCACAAAAACATTATGTAATTATATATGTGTTTTCTGATAGTCTTAGGCGACCACTGTGAAAGGGTCGTTCTACCTCCAAAGGGGTCTCGACCCACAGGTTGAGAACCTCTGGTGTAGGGTGTTGTACATCTTATGGGTTTGAGCAAATACAGGGTGGGGCAAAGAGTAGGTTCATGCCCTAACCGTTTTGGCTCAGTGGATAGAGCATCGGCCAGCGGACTAAAGGGTCCCAGGTTCGATTCCAGTCAAGGGCATGTACCTTGGTTGCAGGCACATCCCCAGTAGGGAGTGTGCAGGAGGCAGCTGAATTGATGTTTCTCTCTCATTAATGTTTCTAACTCTCTATTCCCCTCACTTCCTCTGTGTAAAAAATCAATAAAATATATTTTTAAAAAGTAGGTTCATAATACAATAATTAATAATACAAGAATGAACTGTTCTGTGTACTCACAATGGTAAGCCTACTTTTGCCACACCCTGTGTATAATGACATGTATCCACTATTATAGTATTACACAGATACTGCCCTAAGAATCCTCTGTGCTCCACCTAATCATCCCTCTCCCCAGCCCAACCTCAGTCAACCACTGATCTTTCCACTGTCTCCATAGCATTGCATTTTCAGAATGTCATACATTTGGGATCACACAGT
The DNA here is from genome assembly GCF_000147115.1 of Myotis lucifugus. Lineage (NCBI taxonomy): Eukaryota > Metazoa > Chordata > Mammalia > Chiroptera > Vespertilionidae > Myotis > Myotis lucifugus. The sequence goes on from NW_005871073.1 coordinate 9,336,736, forward strand.
ATGTAGCCTTTCAGATTGGCTTCTTTTACTTTTGAAATTTTAGATTGGCATTTAACTTCCACCCATGTCTTTTCATGCTTGAAGCTTTCTTCTTTTTACACTGAGTAATATTCCATTGTCTAGATGGAACTGTTTATTTATCCATTCACCTACTGAAGAACATCTTGGTTGCTTCCAAGTTTGGGCAATTATGAATAAAGCTGCTGTAAATACCCATGTACAGGTCTTTGTGTGTGGACATAAGTTTTCATCATCGGGTAAATACCAAAGAGAGTTATTGCTGGGTCATATGGTAAGAGGATATTTAGTTTTATAATTCTGCCAAACTGTTCTAAAGTGCTGTACCATTTTGCCTTCCTCTCAGCAATTAATGAAAGTTCGTGTTGCGCCAAGTCCTTCCATTTGGTGGTGTCAGTGTTCCAGATTTGGGGCATTCTAATAGGTGTGTAGTAGTATCTTGTTTTAATTTGCATTTCCCTGATGACATGTGGTATGGACCATCTTTTCATATGCTTATTGACAATATGTATAGCTTCTTTGGTGAAGTGTCTGTTAAAGTCTTTGGCCCATGTTTTAATCTAGTTGCTTGTTTTCTAATTGTCAACTTTTAAGAGTTACTTGTATATTCTGAATTACAGTCCTTTATCAGATGTGTCTCTTGCAAATATTTTCCTAGTCTGTGGCTTTTCTTATCATTGTCTTCACCAACGCTTAATTTTGTCCTGAATATTCTTCAATTAAAAGTCAAATGCCAACTGGATGTACCCCAAAAAAGTCCTGCCTCCATTAACAAAATCTTCTGCTATTGGCTAACTTTAAGGATCATGTGGTAGTGAAAGGCGCTGAAATAGTGAGGTTATAGTTTGCCATTTCATGCCAAAATAGAGTCAAAAATCCCTGATCTTAGGTGACCTTGGAAGTTAAGGTATAGAGGTGAAATAAAAAGAGGAGGCAAGGACTCTCTGATAGTTCTCAAAGATGGAAATAAAGTTACCCTTGTCAAAGCAGAGGAGTGAATACAAAGTTTACTTAAATGGTTGGGATCTGAGGCATGAATAACATACAATTGACATTAATCTAATTGACAGAATTAGCATATTCAAAGTGGATCTGTCCTTTCAAAGCAACGAAAAAGAAGAGTCACAGAAGGAATGTGCAGCCGATGAGAGGATGCCCTGCCAGGCCAACATACATGTAGTAATTTTGACGCATCTAGCTATATTAAGGACAATAGTGTAACCATAAGATCATATAATTAAAGATCTGAATCATACATAACTTTTATGATTCTATGCTCATCAAGAAATATTCTGATATCCTAATTTCTTATGGAACTTTCCTATAAGAAAAGACTTCATATGTCCAGCATTTATATAAGTTAATAGATTAAATTTTTAGGTTTTATATATCAGTCTTGTGTCATTTAGGGCTCTTTGTATAAAAGCAATAAAAATTAACTTCGGCTAATGTAATAAATAAAATAATTTATTAGAAGAATAAATAATTGGAAGACTAGAGAGTCCAGTCTTAGGTCAGAAAGGAGCCAAAATAGTTCCAGAGGTCAGACGTCAGACTATTAAGATGGTCTTGGAGCTGGGCAGTCTGGACAGGGAACATGCTTTGTGTTTAGTAAACCCTTTCCCATTTTTGAAAAATCAAAATGGCATCCATCTGTTTCTAGTCTTCTTATTCTTCCACAATTTCTTAGGAAGTTCTCTGCCCAGATGTGCCAGAAATAACATCCAGTTACAGATAGTATTAGTCTTGAATTGGCACTGAGTTGATAACATCAAAGTCCTATCTCTCCCAACCAGTGAATTGTCTCTGTAGCTCTCACCCTTTGTGATCCTACAATAAATAAACTTTATGCCTTGAGTACCTAGTGTTGAAGAGCTCTGACCTCTAGTCCCTTAATCTAACACCAACTGCATGTGTTGGGCTATGAAGCTTAAACTACGCCTGACTTTCCTTGTATTCAATTTCTAACTAAAATGGAGGCCCGGCACTAATCATTAGACTTGGGGTACTGAACTCTTCCTTATTGTCAGCCAAAGACTGGATTCAGCTTCTGATATTTCTGCTACTGACTTTAAACAGCAATATGACCTACCAGTTATGTACTGTTGCCATGCCCTGGTCTGCCACCTCAGAGTACCTCCTTGCATCAACAGAGTGTTGGCTACAATTAAAATGTGCTGCCTTCTCTTATATTTAGAGAACTTGGATGTCTGTTTGGCTTCACCATGGATAGTAGTAACTGCTCTGTAAGTTCTTATATATTCTGCTTCGTTTCCTTAGCTCCCATTCAGCCAGTCTCTGTTTTCCTAGCATGTTCCAACACTATGGAAACAATGGCATGTAGAGTACAAGCTGTCTGTTCCAGGGGACTCATCATCATTTAGGATATCTGGGTTTTCCTAAAATCTCTTTGTCTCCTTGACTTTATCTTCCCTGTGTAATTTCTGTTCTATCATATTTAGTTTGCAGATCAGTTCCCTTGATAGATAACACAGAAGCAAACAAAAATAATTGAGGAGTTCTTAGGGTTTTCTCTTTTCTTTCAATATCATACCATCAGTCCTTAACAATTAAATTAAAACTCAATATTTTGTTTTAACCTGGCTGACAACTATTATTATAGGTCCATACACTCTCTTTTAATCACTGTGACTATATGTCCTTGTTTTAATTTTTTGTGCATGTCTTTTTAATTCATTCCAAAACTGTTTCTGGGAGCCTTCTGTTTGCTAGGTCATATTCTAAGTGCTAATGATTCATTCATGAACAAAACAAAGGACAAAAGGCTTATTTTTGGAGCATACATTCTAGTCTGAGGAGAAAGAAAACCAGTAAACATGTATAAATATAATGTCAGCTGGTGAAATGTGCTAATAAAAAATAAGGCAAGGTCAGAGGGATAATGAATAAGGGTGATGAATGAAGGCCTCTCAAGGTCATGGTGGAGCAGAGAGGAAGTGAGGGAGTGAGTTATAAGAATATCTTGGGGGAAAATTTAATAGACAGAGGGAATAATAAAGGCAAAACCTTGAGGAAGGACTGTGTTTTGCTTGTTCACTACAGTGGGTGAAGTAGAATGAGTGAAATGGGTGGTGAGTGAAATAATGGAACACTATAAAACAGAAAAGGAATACAGGAAAAAAAGAGAACAAATACACAGATGGGGAAAGTAGGAAACAAATAGCAAAGTAGAAAATGTAAACCAACCATATCAATAAGTCATTAAATACATACGGTCTAAACCAATTAAAAAGCAGAACTTGTCAGTTTGGTTTAAAAAGCAAGACTCAATTATACACTATATATAAGAAACAGCTGTCTATACAAATCTTTAAATATAAGATTCAGAAAGATTGGAAGTAATAGATTGTCAAGATATATATCATATAATCACTAACCATCAGAAACCTAGTATGGCTATATTAATGTTAGACATAGAGACTTTAAGACAAGGAGTATTACAAGGTGCAAAAAGGGACATTTTATAATATTAAAAGGGTTAACTCATTAGAAAGCCATTAGAAATTTTTTATTGTGGTAAAAGATGTATAACATAAAATGCACCATTTAACCACTTGCAGGTGTACAGTTCAATGGCATGAAGTACATTAACATTATTTTGCAACCATGACAACCACCCATCTCCAGAACTCTTTTATCTTCCAAACTAAAAGTCTAAACACATCCTACATAATAAAAGCCTAATATGCTAAGCGTCTAGTCAACCAATCAAGGTGTAATATGCTAATGATATGCTAAGGCCACTCAACCACTAGCTATGATGTGCACTGACCATCAGGGGGCAGACACTCTGACCAGTAGGTTAGTTTGCTGCTGGGGTCCGGCCAATCGGGATTGAGTGATGGGCCAGACATGCCTTGGAGCCCTCCTACAGTCCCTCCCAGGCTGGCCAACCTCCCATGTCTCTTCCTGGGCCCCAGTCGTGCACCAGTGGGGTCCTTCAGCCTGGCCTGCACCCTCTTGCAATCTGTGACCCTTTGGGGGAAGTCGTAGAGCTGGTCTAGGCCCAATGCCACAGGCCAGGCCAAGGGACACCACTGGGGCATGAATTCATGCACCAGGCCTCTAGTTAAAAAATAATTTCCCATTCCCCCCTGGCTCAACTCCCTACCAACCACCACTGAATTTCTCTCTCTATGGAATTGACTATGCTAGGTACCACATTAAGTGGGATGATGCAATATTTGTCCTTTTGTGTCTGGTTTATTTCACTTAGCAAAATGTCTTCAAGGTTTATTCATATTGTAGCATGTGTCAGAATTGTATTCCTTTTTAAAGGTAAGTAAGGTGTATTTCATTTTATGTATATACCATATTTTTTATTCATTCATCTGTTAATGAGTATTTAGGTTGTTTCCAATTTTTAGCTATTGTGAGTAATGTTGCTATGAACATGAATATACAAATACCTGTTCAATTCCTTGCTTTCAATTCTTTTGGATACATACCCAGAAGTAAAATTACTGGATTATATGGTAAATCTATGTTTAATTTTTTGAGCAACAGCCATACTGTTTTTCATAGTAGCTGCACCATGATACATTCCCACTAGCAATATGCAAGTGTTGTGATTTCTCCACCTTCTCATCTACACTTGTTATTTTCTGTTTTATTTTGTTAATAATAACTAACTCCATGGGTGTGAAATAGTACGTTATAGAGATTTGATTTACATTTCTCTAAAGATTAGTGATACTGAACATCTTTTCATGTGCTCATTGTCCATCTGTGTATCTTTTTTGGAGAAATGTTTATTCAATTATTTTGCCCATTTTAAAATTGGGTTCTTTGTTTTTATGTTGATGAGATGTATAAATTCTTTATATATTCTGAATATTAATTCCTTATTAGATATCTTAGTTTCAGATAGTTTATCCCATTACATTGGTTGCCTTTTTACTCTATTGATATTGTCTTTGATGCATATATAAGAATCTTCAAAATACATAAAGCAAATACTAACCATACTAAAAAGATAGACAAATCCATGTTCATAATTCATTCTTTTAAAATAGTTATCTCAGTAAGTGATGAAGCAGCTAGATAAAAATATCTGTCAGAATATTGAAGATTTGAGTAATAATGTTGACCTAATTGAGATTTATTTTCTTAAATAGCTAAGTGGAGATAGAAAGTAAGGATAACTCTTTGGGAAAGTTCTGCTATAAAATGATTCAGAAAAATGGTGCATAAGGGGAAGGTGAGGTCAAGGTAAGGTTGTTGTTTTTTAAAGTCAGGTGATATTTCAACATATTTGTACCATTATTCATAAAAATAAAAGGGAGTATATGAAAATACAGAGAAGAGGACACAAATGTAATAAATGGGGTGCTCAAGAAGGTAGAATGAGAAGGATTCAGCATATAAGTGGAAGGGGTCTTCAGAAAGGTCTTTGAACAAACCTTTGAAACAATCCAGGTTTCTTTAAACACCACAAATTAAAAGAGATAATACACTTAAAATGTTTATTGCAGTGCTGGCATATACTCAGTTGTCAAAACAAAAGGACCAGAGAGGGGAAAAACCCTACTATTGGCTGCAGTTCCTTTTTCTTTATTACACAGATTACACATCATGGCTGATTTCACAACAATTTATACTTCTTCCAGCAGGCAAAGAAAGCAAACTTTGCAACTAAGAAAGGATGATGCATTTGGGTTAAGGGATTGTGACAAAAGGTTTTAGAAACCGATAACTTTAATAACTATTCTCAAAAGACAAGCACAGCATAAAGAGGGAATGTCAAAATGACTTGGTCCAATCCAGGTTCAAGAGCTGAATTAAGGTTATAGTACAATAACTGCTAATCATCCTTTCCTCATTTTGAATTAATTGAAAGCTCCAACTCTTCCACAAATGTTACAAATACCCTAAATTGCCTGTGATTTCTCTAAGCCTCACTGGTTTAGAATTAATATCACTAAAGCTCCCTTCTCTCCACATACAGGACTGTCACACACACACACACACACACACACACACACACACACACAGCCTGTGAGCAACATCGACAAATACCCACAGCTTGAGATTAATAGCAAGGAATTAGGAGGGCAGGAACCTTCGATGAAAACCACATGTAAAGGCCAAAGTGGATTTTAATATTGGGGACAATGAGCGTTAACTAGTTTGTCCTACTGGAGTGCACTGTCCTTTAGTCCTTATTTTTGCTCCTAATTGTTCCTGCAGGTAGTAGGTTAACATGTAATGCACTTAGAGACGGAAGCAATTGAATATAGCATAGATACCCAAAGAAAGGGTTCAATAAAAGAGCAGCATGTGCTCTAATCTGGCCTTTTACAACATCTACTATCAAAGAGCTTTGGGGGTTTAAGGGGATTAGACACCATAACCCATCTGTCAGGTCATTATGTAAGGAAATGCTCCTGCTGTTTTCAAGAGAAAATGCCCTACTGTATATTATTATCATTAAGCATTTACAGAGTGCTCGAGCCTTGCAAAGCCCTTTCAAAGCATTTTTACTTGTTCCTCCTCACAAAATGATGTCAACTCAAAGAATTATTTACAAATAAAGAAATGAGGTACAGGAAGGTGAAGGTAAACACCCCGGTCACCCAGGGGGTAGCAGAAGCTATAAGAGAAACTTGGAGCCTTGAGAAAAGGGGGTACCTCCTACCTCCCTTTACCCAAAAACATGTTTGTTTGTTTGTTTGCTTGCTTGCTTATTTTAAAAGCCAAGACCAATTCTCCTGTGTTTTCCTGCAATCTTATACATTATTCCATGACAAATACTTGTGGATTATTTTCTATAGACACAGGATGTAGCTTAACAACAGCTGTACATCATGATTGACACTGTTCCATCTGGGAGGAGACGCGGGATGCATTCAAGCATGAGCATGTGTAAAGATGGACTGATCTATCGTAGCTATCATTTACAAAACTAGAGATCCCAAATCTAAAGCATAATGAGGCAAAATGAAATACTACATGTTCTTCCATCCATATTGCTTGTAACTTGTTAGAAATAATTTAGCATTCCATTAAAACCTAAGCAAACAACTTAGTATGGGGGGCCAGGGGAGGTGCCCACTTGAAAATAGCCATGCTATCTAACATGGGCTCCCTGGAGAGCTTCACAGGTCACAGAAATAAGGGGTGCTGTTACCTGATAACATTTCTTTTTCTGAAATTTCCCCTCCTATTTAGAACAGAATTAGGAAACTCATTTCTGTGAATTTTACTATTGAAAGATTAAAGCTATCTTTTGAAAGAATGAATCCCTGTCCTATATAATAAAGATGTGATATGGAAATGGTCGTTATGCTGTGAAGCATAATGACCGACCCTGTAACGACCAGATCACGGATCAGCAGGAGGGTGGGGCATCGAGCTATAAGTGGGTGGCGGAGAGCTACAGGAGGAGCAGGGCAGCAAGCTATGGGGGGCCGAGGGGGGCAGGGGGAGCTACAGGAGGGCGAGGCAGCTGGCAGAGAGCTACTGGAGTGCGGCAGCGAGCTACTGGCGAGCTATTGGCACGTTACTGGCACACGGATTCGTGCGCAGGATTACTAGTTTAAAATAAAGGAATGAATAATACTGATATATTTAGACCTTATTGTCAGAAAATATCTTCCTCAGTTGTGCAAAATTGTGCAAATATACTGATCAAACAGGAAGACAATCAAAAGACTATTTTTGTACTTTTTAAAGTTCTTGTATCTTCCCTCCATTAAAAGAAAAAAAACATACTATTCTTTAATCATAACTTGGCAAAGATTACCAATATTCACTTATTTTTTATCTACTGAGCACCTTCTAAATGCCAGATAATTATCTCTTTTCTAAGGAGTCCACAGCCTGATAGAAGCAAGAAGAGATATTTCCATAGAACTATATTCCAGGGTAGAGGTGATGGTTCCACACGTGAGTTACAGGTAAATTATTTTGGGATTTGAGAGAAGATTCAGCACTGGGTGAAATTATCATCTCATTCTCTGGAGGAGGCAGGACAGGGTCCTGTGAGGAATGAGGAGGAATGTGGGAAAGTTTTACATCATTTCAATGAAGTGGTCCTCCAAGGACATCTGGAACTGGCAAACAGGGAAGTAGGAAATGAAACATTATAGGAGAAGGTCCAGGCACATGTACAAAGGCTAAGAAGCACCGATGGTAGGTGGTAGGAGTTCTTTGTTCCTAAATAGCTACAAGGAAGTAGGAGAGAGGCATAAGCAAGCCCATCAGTGCCATGGCTCACCAATGTGTTTAATCATCTGGCTTAGGAGATTCGGACAGGCACTCTGGGATACAGCTTTTGAATCTAAACAGCTAGAATTCCCCACAGTTGCTTCAGAAAGTTAGCCAGAGGCTAGTGGAACCATTGGCTATTTTCAGTCATCTCTCATTCATCCTGTGTTTTCATTTCATACTCACTCCCACTGCCCTACTCTAGGTCCAAGTGACCTCTCACCCTAGAGGATTGCAATAGCGGCCTCCCTCACCTACTCATTGCTGCTAGAATCATGTTTCTGAAAGGTATGTATGCTCCTCATTGCCCAACTTCAAAACCATTTATGGTCCCATATTGCCCATTGTAAAAGGACATGGTATACTAGGTTAGGAGAAGCTGGCCTAACCTACCTCTCCTGCTCTATCTGCTTCCAACACAAATGCGCACCAAGCCCTGCCAGCAATTCCTAAGGCCTCTGTTGGAATGTTCTGTGTCCCTTGCCCCTCCCAGCAGAAATATTAATAACATCCAGCATTTTGCTCCTATGAATTTATTTTACAGAAATAACCTGAAATGCTAAAAGGTCTCTCTTGAGCCCCATCTCCTACGAATTCCTGCCTCACTCTGTAGCTCCAGCTGTAAGGAACCTCTTGTAGTTCTCTTGTCTCTCTCTGCCTATGCAAATGGTCTCCCCTTGCCAGTGGCTTCCTGCTGGCTGACTCCCCCTACCTCGATTTTCACTTCTCTGTGTTTCATTCTTAAAGCATCTGCTCAAATGTCCTTCCCCTGGCAGGTCTCCATTTTGCTAAGTAATTAGCTATTCCCTTCACCAGACTTTCTGAGCACCTTAACCATTATCTCTGCTGTCGCACTCATCACATTGCATTACAACGGCTTGAAAGTTTGTCACTCTCCAAACCAGAAGGGCCCAGAGAACAAGAAGCATTTCTTACCTAACTGTGTGCTTTATCCTTAGCATTGAGCCCTCCACATGTGAGAATAAATTAATAAATGGCTTAATGAGAAGTAACAAAAGCTTAAACCAAGGGTGTTTTGAGAGCTGTTGCAGAGATAGATTCATTGGTTTGTTGGCTTTTGAATGGGAATGGGAAAGCTAAGAGAGGTGTCAAAGACAAGTTCAAGCCTACATGATGGTGAGGATGATCTTGCCACAAAATTTTGGAAACAGAGAATGAGAGAGAGAGATTAGAAGGGGAATGTTGACAAATTTGGCCTGGGGCTTGAGGAGAAGGAGAGGGAGAGTTCTGGGTTCCTGGCATAGATGCAGTAGACATACGGATCAGCTCAGTCATCGCTCTCTGTAGGTTGGGAAACCTGAACCTTTCCATACTCTGCTTGCGATTCTCGTCTTATAACTCTTAAGCTGTTGAGATGCAGTGTGGGTTGCTATTAGTCACTGTTTGACTACATGAGGATCAATAGATATGTACCCAGTGTACTGAAAGGGCTGAGTGTAATGACTACAAACAGGAAGCAGCTGTATTTTCCTCCTACGACTGCCTTTCGGCATGTCAGATTCCCCTTTCCTCATACCTTCATGGCATTTCAGGCAGCATTTATAACTTTCCAGTCATTTTCAACAACAACCAAAAGATTCAGTCTTATGTCAGTAATTATGACTCACTTCCAGAGAGTAAAAGGTTCTGTTAAATTTGAAACTTTATTCTCACATCCCAACCAAAGCTCTTTTTCCCTCCCCCAACACGGGCTCAGGCCCAATCTGTCTCTGGGCTTCTGTAGAGGAGAAGCTGTGCATGGTCTGTTCTCTCTCCCTCTCTCCACCACCTGCCCCTGGCTTTTCTAGAGTCAATGCAATAGGAGTGTGGAGCGAAAGGGACAAATATTCTCACTTAGGTGGTGCTGCTTATAGTGCTATACTGGCTGTTCCTGATTATTCACATGTCATCTGTATGTTCACAGGTTAGCTTTCCTGCAGGGTCTATTGGTGTGTACCTCAGAGCCCCCTATCTCACCGATGTTGGCACTCTCCACTTAACTTCTTATGATACACATACAAACACACACACACACACACACACACACAAACAAACACACACACACACACACACACACACTGGGGTTTCACCAAAGTGCCTAGAGCCTGACTACTACCAGCACTTGCTGTATAGAAAATTCCTATTTGCATGACACCAAGTGATGGGAGCAGAAGCTTGCCTTAATGCCGCTCCTTCTTCCTACACAGGTGGCTCCATAGCCCCCAAAATATTGATGAACCCATCACTCAATAATAAATAGCCTTCTTTGTCTCTGGGAGATCACCCTGGTTATGAGAAATAAAAAGAGAGAGAAAAAGAAACAAGCAGTCCATCCTCAGTTTCTTATTTTCAAAGTAGATTTGTGAAACGGATAGCAGAGACAGAGTGTGAACGCTAACACTTTTCCTTGCAAGAACCAGGTTATTTTGCAAGAAAGAAAGACATTTTAAAATTTTAAATGCATGATTTTAGGAATTGGACAAGGAATAAAAAAGGCAAAGCCCTGGAGGAGCTCAGGACATAAAGTTTATGCCATAAACACTAATTAGAATGAGCACAAGAGAGCCGGGTTACTGCACTCCCGGGGAGATAAAGATCCCGAGGGCTGGAAGAGGGAAGATGATAATGAAGGAGAATCTGGCTAGGGGAGAGGTCAGTGAGGCCCAGGTTGGGGATCTGAGCCTGGAGGAAGAACATAGTGCACCCAGAAATTGCCCAGCCTTTGCCAGAGCATAGGCCACATGTTACTAGTACCATGGAGGCATAAAGAACCATCACATTGTTCCATGGCCATTCTAAGTGCATCCAATGGATCACCGCACAGCTCTTGTGCTGAGAAATTCCATCAGGTGTTCTATTACCATCCAGGGGGAACGTACTAGCCACTGAAGACTACTCATCACCTGGTGATCGTGCTTACATATTCAACCTCATCTAAATCATTCTTTCCACTGGAAGGACAATCCACTCCTTCTAACTGACCCTCTGGCAGCTCAGGACACTTGCAAATCCCCCACACAGTGCCCTGGAGTGTTGGGGTGGTATCATTGTGGGAGGAAAAGCCACCAGACTCCAGATACTTGGCTTGTACTGAGTGATTCACCTCACCCAATACCCTTACCAGTCCCCATGCCAAAACACCACGCATATGTTATTTCTCTTTACTACAGCTGACCTAGGATAAAAATCATACTAATAGCAAAAATAAAACATGACAATTTTGGAAAGGCAGAATAAGCCAAAATAATTTTACATCCCATTTATCACAAGTTAGCCACACCATCTATCAAGCCCCCTTTCTCAACTTGAACATCTGGAAAAGTGGGTGGGCTTACTTTATTCTTTACTAGAAACTAGGTTATATCAAATAGGTTCCTGGCCTTATCAAAAAAGCAAAACAAAACAAAAACAAGAAAAAGGAAAACATGTAGAAATGGTAGGCTATGAAGAATTCCAAAGTTAAATCCACAAAAGAATTTAGGGACTCTATATATTGAATTTGGTAATATTCAGTTTTCAAATTTAAATACCTAAAATTGACCAGATCATAGAAAATATCATTGTGCATTCTTCACTTCTCTAGATATTCATAGGCAAGTATTTCATTCAACTTTAGAGAGGTTTTCCAGATTTTCTGAAATGTATTTGTATTGATTATTGCAGAAGCTACTAATGCTGACCTTGACAATTCCAAGTCACAACTCCTTTCTTGCATTGCTGTCCATATCAATAGGCTAAAGCATAGGTGGAAAACCTTCAATATTCAGTTAATCACTTACAGTCCTTGAGGAGTGACTATAGTTGATATATTCTATTCATGCCTATAGTTGGTAAGACCTTTGTAGAATACAAGAAGAGATAGTACTCAATAAAAACTTGTTTTCTCTGTTTTTTCAACATTTTAACAAAAATTTACTAAGAACCAACATTGGCCTGCTAGGAGCTGAAGACACAAAGATAAATGAGAAACAAGCCTTGCCTTTAGGGAGTTCATAATCTCCTTTATTTAGTGTATTTATATGGTGTTCTCTTTTTTGCTATTCAGTTTAACTGACAAATGGGGTGTGCATGTTAAACTTTGCATTCATAGTTGTGTTGCTGTGTTTGAGGGGAAATCTTATTCTCCCTCCTACTCTTTGTAGCTCTTCGTATGAGTACCAGAGGTCTATTTCTTTTTCTGATTCTGTCCCTCCCTCCACTTCAAATTTCTTCATACTCCTTTCTCTTCCTGATTGAGTTAAGTGAAAGTACATTTTATTCATTATATTTCCTAGATTTTTGTGTTCCCTGATCTTAAATCTTATTTTTATACACACTTATTTTTTTTCTTTATTACTTATGTAGCCCTTATGTGATTTTATTCCTTTATATGTCAATAGAACTTGACAGAAAAACAAATCCTGTAGCTTCTGAGATTTAGATAGATAGATAGATAGATAGATAGAGATATAGGTCCTTAGAATTCACATATATGGCTTAGACTATATATATTATATATTATGTATAATTTTGAGGTTTTCATCTATATCTATATATAGATATAAATATGAGATATATGCTTAGATTTTTGTTCCAAAATAGGTCCCTAAGAAATCCTATATAATAAAAGGTTAATATGTAAATCGACTGAATGGTGGAGCAACTATGATGTGCACTGACCACCAGGGGGCAGACACTCAACACAGGAGCTGCCCCCTGGTGGTCAGTGCACTCCCACAGTGGGAGCGCCGCTCAGCCAGAAGCCCTGAGCCAGGCTTATGGCTAGCGAGCACAGCGGCAGTGGCGGGAGCCTCTCCTGCCTCCTTGGCAGCACTAAGGATGTCTGACTGCCCACTGGGCCTAAGCTGGCAGTCGGACATCCCCCAAGGGCTCCTGGACTGTAAGAGGGCACAGGCCAGGCTGAGGGACCCCCTGAGTGCACAAATTTTGTGCACTAGGTCTCTAGTACAATGATAATGATAAAAACCCATAAATAATAGAGGGATGATTATATTCATTTTCATTGTCTGATAGCAAAAGTCTCACTATGATTTTCATTAAGCTTGACCCGATTTCTTTTATATCATAGTACATAGGCAGGGATAAAGCTATTTAATTTGAGAGCAATAAAAAAAATACCCTTCAAGGAAATCGGGAAATGGACACATTACTAGTATGAAGAAAAAAAATCTATGTACCTAGAAAATAATATCTGGAATAAGCCTGGCTCAACCTCCATTTGACTTTATTTCATGCCTCTAATAGTTAACTCCCCAGTACAATGAAACTAAGTTTTACAAGTCCGTTAGGGGTACCCTATTTTGTGAAACTTCAATAAACTAAAATCAGCCAGATTATTCACTTTATTCATTCTGATTCTGGAACTCTTTATTATTATCTTAGCCTTAGTCTTAACTCAAAGTACTGACTGAACACATTATCAACTGGCTTCTTCTGAAACTTTGCCTCCCTCTAATCAGCTCTATGAAGTCCCGGCCAGGGCTGTAGATTCCTAACCCGCCCTGTCTCTCTGCCGCTGCACACATGTCTGAGCTCTCTCTGTGGGGACCTTCCGTCCTTTGTTCTGACAGCTGCCTTCTGTCTATGTCCTGTGATGGGAGAAGTTTTAAAGCTCTTTGTCACATGTCTGCATTTGGACTTTAAACTGAACGTTGATTGCACTGCTACCTAGAACATCTGTGTAGCTCAAATGTTCCCTGCCCTCTCCTTACCCCTCACCCCCACAATAGTCCTGACTCACTTCGTGCTCACCTCACACAGGGGGACTAAAGTAATAACATCCCGTCGACATTTTTTGAATACATATTCTGTGTCCCCTAATCTGATAGTCATTTAGACACACAAAAATGAAAAGACAGGAAACTAGTTTTCATTCATTAGCACACAATTTAATAGGAGGAAAATGTGAGTAATCACAAAAAAAGTTTTAATGCAACTTTAGAAATATATGTAAACCTTAGCATAAAGGACTGAGACAATTATTCATAAGGATGTTGGGGACAGGTGGAGATTCTGAAAGATATCAGATAAGGAAAATAACATCTTACGAAAGGAAGATCAAGGACGTAAGCAGCAGAGCTTCCTCTGAGAATCGTGTGAAGCAAATGCTTACAGAGAAGCAAACAGGCTCCGAGAGGTTATAAAAAGGCTTCCAATGACAACACTAGTATTAGAGTTAGAATTAATACTCAGGTCTGACTCCGGAGTCCACACAACTGCCTCAGAACAGAATGCGATTCACTGTCCATATTGCACACACGTAAAAACATGGGGTGCCTTCTGAACCCCCTGTCAGTATTTGTGCTGCCACGATATGTTCAACCTGATTTAAACTGGCTTCCTTCCCCACCACTCCACTGAAACTGTCCTGTGAAGGTCAGTCTCCTCTCATCTTGCTCAGCATCTCTGCAGCTTTCAACTCCTTGGAATCATCTCCTCTTGCCTCCTATGACCCTTTATACTCCTGGTTTTCCTCTGATCTCAGTGGCTACTCTTTTTCAGCCTTTTACTCAGCGACTGCCTTGCTACCTTCTCACCTCCTTCCCCAGCTCTAATGCCAGAGTACCCAGGTATGGCTGTGTGCCTTTCTACTCTCTATCTTCTCTTCCAAACTGAACTCATCCCTTCACGACCGTTTTAAATAGCTTCAACCTTGCCAGTCAAATTGACAGAGGAGCGGCTAAACGTGTAGAATCTGGAGCCAGACTTCCTGGATTCTAAAACCAGCTCCACGGGCTACATTAGGCTAAGTGATCTTCGCTAGTGCTTCACCTCTCGGTGCCTCACTTCTCTCATTTGAATATGAAGATGATTTTTAATATATAACGATCCGATATCAAGTTCAACATGTCCAAACCTGAATTCTGTATTCCCCTTCATAACCTATTCCTCCCCATGTCAATAAAATGGCACCATCTTACACTCAGACTGTCAAGTAAAAAAAAAAAATCTAAAAACATCCTTGGTTCTTCCCCTTTACTGATCCCCAACACCAACAAGTCTCATCTGTTCTACCTTCCACATATATTCTAAATGTCTACCTTCATTTTCTTTCCCACTGGAATCAAAGCTACAATCATCATCTCTTACTTGGACAATATTAGTAGCCTCCCAGATGACCTTATTATACTCATTCTTGCCATCCTACAATCTATTTCCCACATAGGAGTAGGAATTATCTTTCTTAAAAGGCATGACTGCACATCACTCCTCTTCTTAAAACCTTCCAGTGACTTTCCACTAAACCTAAAATCCAGACCTGTGTGCCACACTCCCTGACTCATCACAGTCCAGCCATACTGGCCTTTCTGTGTTCCTTACACACACCGCCTTGTACAATTCCAGAACCTTAGAGCTTCAGTGGGATGTTCTTACACTGGCAGAGATGTTTTACCCCTGGATCTCTAGTGCTCACAGGAGTGCCTAGAACACAGTATGTGCTCAGCAAATACCTGTTCGATTGTTCGATCAATTGATTGATTGGTGAGTCTTTGAAGATTATAAGTCAAGATTTAATTCATTTCATTTACAGTTTAAATTCTTTAGGAGAGCTTTCTGTGTAAACAAAACAAAACAAACAAAACCTTAAGGTGAAATATTTTAAAATGTGTAGAATAATTTCTAAGTTGCAATTTGTTATTTTTTATTTTTTTGATTTTGCAGTTATAAGTAGATCTAGGGATGTGTGGTTTGTTTTTTTAAATAAATTAGGTAGCTAGTTGCTATATTCTGAGGTGACTCTGTCAAGTATAGAATTAGACCCAGGGTTTTAAATATAATTTCTGTTTCCTAAAAACTAGGACAAGAGTAGAATCAGACCTCAAGGGTACAGTGACACAGGGCAACGCCTCCTTGTGGCGTTAACATTCCTAACACATGCCTGTCAACATTCCTAACAGCAAGCTGCAGAAACCATACAAATATTTACACAGAAATTTTTTAATCCACAAACTTCTTCCTGTAAAGACTTCTAAAAATAATTTTTAAAATAATGCTTTAGATGATTTTTTTCTGAATTTTACTAAATTTAAAATCATATAAAAATAACTTTCCTAAAAACAGAATTAATGCATTTATTGTATCCATGATCTTTTTTTTCTTTTCTCGCCCTGGTAAATGCTCCCCCAGAGACTGACAAGTATCTAAAGATCCATAAAACATGAGTTTAAGAAGTATAATAAATCATTTGTCACTGGCATTTTAAAGATTTGGCCTTATTGAGTTTTAACTGATATGTTTTGCAGGTACTCCTGCTGTTATATGGAAGCAATATAAGTTTAATATTTAGTTAATGCAAACTAAAGACACTATGTTTTACTGAAGTATGAGAACCTTGAAAGAAGTAATGTCCCTAAAATCATTAAGGCAAGACATTAAGCTATAAAATCTAGCAAAGTTTCTAATTATAGTTAATCATAATTAATTCTTTAAAAGTTCAAAATTTATTGGTGAAATCTTCACACTTCCATTTTATGGTCATCAGTTGTTTATATTCAAAGTTGCTATCACATTTAATAGTAATAAAATCTTCCAAAAGAAAATTTCCAGACACACCAGTTATCTTAAAGGTGCATATTATGCACCTTAATTATTTTTAAACAATATAAAAATTAAAATTCTACTACTCACGCATTTAAGATCCTTGCAGTTTTACTTAACCCCATAATACCAGATGGAGAAAAATGTATCCTGTTGAAAGCCATTTCTGACAGGAAAAATAATGTTTATGCAGAGACTCATGAACATGGATGATAAGTGAAATCATAATGGAGAAACATACAGTGTATAGGAAATATCTGAAGACAAAAATATTATCTCTATAGATTGCATCAACTGCCATAACCCTCACTAATCACTGCACTTTCTTCATCAGGTTCGGAGGCAGGTAAAGTAATAGGTCCCTAAATAAAGCATGAACACGTTGCTACCACTTTCAATATAAAATGGCCACATAAATGTACTTCTGTAAAGTGTGCTTAGGTTGCTCTCTCTTGGTGAAAAGGTAGTACTGTTCAAAGTGATTGCTACTGATTTTTAAAACTTTTTTAAAGGTTTTATTTGTTAAAAGAAAGTATTTTGATACAGCATTTCCAGTGCCATTTGCACAAATTAAAATGCTAATTGCTAACCTTAGAACAGCTAGAACTGCTTTAAATAATTCTGAGTTTCTAAATTGATGCGAATTAAAAGCCAGTTAGAGCACACATTCAAATGTTTTCATTTATAGACTCCCAGGAA
The DNA here is from genome assembly GCF_000147115.1 of Myotis lucifugus. NCBI lineage: Eukaryota > Metazoa > Chordata > Mammalia > Chiroptera > Vespertilionidae > Myotis > Myotis lucifugus. Next base: position 9,354,220 of record NW_005871073.1, read on the forward strand.
ATTTCATCTTGTAATAAACAAAGTACCAAAGAGAATGATTAGGAGGGTACTAAGAAATTCAGTTTTGAAACCTGATTCACTGAAAGAAGGTAAAAATATTTGCAGTCTCCTAAGTACTCTCTCCATTTACATATTTGCAGAAACAAATTATGATCCATCTGAAAAGAACATTTACTGAGTAGACATAAGTGGTCGCAGAAGTCCAAACATGAAAACAAAAACATGTGTGATTACAAATTTTAAAATCAGGACCAGGAGTTTGCTGGAGCCAACTAGTACCAACTTGCAAGAGTTGACTGGGCACCTAACTTTCCCAGCTCCTGATTCAGTGACATAATTTTGATAGTTGAAATCTGTTATGGTGGGAGTATTTACACTTTCATAAATTGGCAAGCAATATAAATCAGGGTGTGTGTGTTGTTGTTGTTTTGTGTGTGTGTGTGTGTGTGTGTGTGTGTGTGTGTGTGTGTTTGGGGGACTGGTTGCTAAATATTTACCAGTACACCACTAAAAATTGTGATAAATATACTGAATAAAGAACTCAAGAGAAGTCATTACATACTAAACTTTTATAAGTAAAAATACTACTAAATTTAGTGTAGTATCTTGAAACAAAGGGGCATCATCCCCATCTATTTAATCCACTTACAAATCAAGCATATAGTATTTTATAGTAGAATGAAAACTATTCACAATTACCACTTCCTCATTTCCTCTCGCCAAATCAAGAGTCTTTTCAGAGAGGCACTCCAGTCGTAGTTTTAACCAGTTCTCTACAGTTGTCAAATAGAGCTCAGTAAAACTTTGGGAAAGTTTTAACTCATTAGAATACCACACTCAATCAAAATGAAAGAATATTTTGCGTGGCTTTGTATTTTAAATATGAGACTGAGTAAAGTGAGATGCATAGTGGCATGAATGAAGACATAAAAGATACAAGCAAACATCTGACAAAGACTTGAAAAGGATGTTTCATTGGTCAAGCCCTGCTTGTGTTCATTGGGTTACATTCACCTTTGGATGCCAAGACTCAGGGACTTTTCTGAGCTTTTCCTTGGAACACTTACTCATAAGTTTAGAGAAATAACCTCAGGAAATAATCTTTATGGAGTCTGAAACCTTAGAGCAGGACTGCCCATCCAGAAGACATGAAAATTTAACTTCTGAAGTGTCACAGTTTGTCAAGCTCACATATGTCAAAGGCACTGAAATGAACTCATAATACATGGTCTGGTAACTTGCGTTTGCATTAGGTACAATGTGTGAGGAAGATTATCAAGGGAAAGTTTGATTGATTATTATTCCAGTTCTGCCTATGCCCCCAGGACCCACTTGAAGATGTTATATCTCAAGGTACTATTTTATTGAAAAGGATATAACATTAATGAATTAATTAATGATCACATATAAACAGTGGAAAGAGACTAATTGAGTGATAGTTCAGTTGAATAGCTCCAACAATGTCACTGACAGTGACAACACAGCTGAGCAATTGATAAACAGTACCAGACATCGAGCGCAAAAAATGAACCTTTTAAATTCACCTTTCCATGCATTTCCTCATAATGAAAACTAATAACAAAAGTACATTTTAAATGAATAGATGTTTGAGGAGATATAATTATTAAAGCAGCAAGAGCTGTGTCTCTTCATCATTAAAACCTCAGAATAGAAAGATATCTGGTGATGTAAGATTGTTTCTAATATTATTGACAGGACAGAAAGATCATTATATCAGTAACAGAAAGAATTATCACACTGCAAAAAACAATCAATGAGAATGCAATTTTCAATGTTACAAGTCTTTAAGTTGTATATGAGAATCACTTTTAAATACAACATACAATCAGAACCTATTGCAAAACCACATAAAAATATTATTTTAAAAACAGTACTAAGTCAAAAGGGTATTTATTTAATAGAATAAGAACTTGACCTCCAATACAATGATTTTGAAGTTTCTCTATTTTAGGGAATGAAAATGAGACTTCATCTCATTGACAGCTACAGAAATGCACAAATCAATCTTCATATTCATCCTATCACTACTATCATTATTATCTCCATTTTATAGATAAGGGAAGTGGGAAAAAGATAGCAAGGAATTTATCCAAGGTCAGACCAGTGAGAAGAGATGAACCTGGGATTCAAAGACCAATAGCTTAGCTCCTGAGTCCAGGATCTTAGCAACTACATTGCACACCTCTCAAGATTTGGATTAAATGACAATCCAGGAGTTCTTCCTGAAGAGAACATTTATCTTCAGCTTTTTTTTTTGCCTCTATCTTCTCTATGCTCCTATTTATAGTCTACAATATTAAACATGCAATTCTGCTTTCTGTAGAGCAAATTATCCCTTATACCTGAAGCCCATAAGGACCATTCCAGAGGTAGGCCCTCACATTATATAGAGGTGTTCCATGCTAACAGTAATAGAACATTTTGTAGAATTACTTACATATACCTCTGTTATATATCCTTAGTACATTTCATTATAATTATTTGTTTAGACGATATTATCCTGTGCTAGAATTGAGCTCATGAAAAATGAGGATGTTATTCTATTAATATAATGGGTCTCGCCAAGGCCGGTTTTGCTCAGTGGATGGAGCGTCGGCTTGAGGACTGGGGGGTCCCGGGTTCGATTCCGGTCAAGGGCATGTACCTGGGTTGCGGCCACATCCCCAGTGGGAGATGTGCAGGAGGCAGCTGATCGATGTTTCTCTCTCATCGATGTTTCTAACTCTCTGTCTCTCTCCCTTCCTCTCTGTAAAAAATCAATAAAATATATTTAAAAAAAATATAATGGGTCTCTCTGGTATCTAGCATAGTTCTTACAGAGCCAGTACCCAGTACATGTTTGTCAACATGAAAGTTCATGCTATAGCCAAGCAAGTACAGAAAACACATTTCTATACTAAATAACATTTTTCATGACAATGAAAAAAATTTCAGAGAATCTCAAATTATCTCCTTCATTCCTCATAAAAAATAGGTCAAAAAGTCTGAAGGGTTCTCCCTCAGATATGTCTCTTGAATCTGAATTGTCTGCACCCCACCTAAATGTAGGCCTCATCCTAACCTGCCTGCACTCCAGTCACAGTGTCCTAATGTTAGGGGCAGAAATAGAATAGCAGGGACTAGCTATAGTTATCCCATAAAATAAAAGCCTAATATGCTAAGTGTCTGGCCGTCCAGTTGGCTGTTCAACCAATCAAAGCATAGTATGCTAATGATATGCTAAGGCCGCTCAACATCTCGTTATGATATGCACTGACCACCAGGGGGAAGACGCTTCAACTTGTAGGTTAGCTTGCTGCTGGGGTCCAGCCAATCGGGACTGAGCAAGACTGGCCAGACATGCCCTGGAGCCCTCCCGCAGTCTCTCCCCAGCTGGCCAACCTCCTGCATCCCTCCTCAGCCCCAATTGTGCACTGTCCCTCAGCCTGGCCTGTGCCCTCTCGAAATCCAGGACCCCTTGGGGGATGTCGGAGAGCCGGTTTTGGCCCGACGGTGGAATGACCGGTCCCTATGATGCACAGTGATCACCAGGGGGAAGACACTCAATGCAGGAGCTGCCCCCTGGTGGGGAGCACTGCTCAGCCAGAAGTCAGGCTCACAGCTGGCGAGCACAGTGGTGGTGGCAGGAGCCTCTCAGTGCTAAGGATGTCTGACTGTTGGCTTCCCAGACTAGGAGAGGGCATAGGCCAGGCTGAGGGATCCCCCTGAGTGCATGAATTTCATGCACCAGGTCTCTAGTATAAAATATTAACCATGCTCTGTTAACTATGATTGTTCCATTCTGAACAGCAAAAACACATTGTAACCTGAGAGTTGTACACCCCAAGACATAGGAGCTAACATCAAAATGCAGTCCATCCTCCTTTTCCGAGAACTCCCTACAACTATGGAAAGGTTAACAATCTTGTTACTGAAACAATTTGGTCCCAGAGGTGCCTGCCCTTTGCTCACCTTTTGCAACCCCAGCCCACATTGCCTGTAATCTGCAACTATTATACCTTGCCTACTTCCCTATGCCTATAATTCCTTCCTTCACATGTAATTTTTGTCCTTCTTCCCCATATAAACAGCTGGCCTATGGGGGGTCGAAAGGAGTTTTGCAAAGCAGATTGTCATGGATGACCTGCTTCTCTTCCATACTGCTGATATTATTGGAATAAATGCTTATATATGATTCAACTCTTTCTCTGCTTAATTGGCTCAAGTAATAACAGGCAGCCCAGACCCATTGGTTGCCTGGTTTCACTAAGTACTTTATGGCCACTAACCACTCCCAAGCCCAGACTTCCTTCCCTTTCCATAGAGCCAACACAACCAACTCCACAAAATGCAGATCCCATCTCCCCATTACCTGATATTAAAAATGTTAATTGATTCCACAATGTAAAGGGTAAAATCCAAACTCTTAAGCATGGCATCTAAGGATTTGGCAATTTGACACTAACCAACCTCTTCATCCACTCAACCTCCAAACCCATGGTGAGCCATGCTGAGCTTCTCTGTTTCCTAGGTCCGGCCCTCTCATCTCTGATATGCCCTGTGTCTGGAACACTCTTTTTTGCTGTGGAAATCTTGCTCACATATCAAGACCCAACTCAACTGCTCTCTTGTGACAACTCTCCCCAGTATTTCTACACAGGATACTCATGATTTCTACTATACTCCCATAATCTCCTTGCCATTCCATTGCACCACTTTTCTGCATTAGTATTACCTAGTAGCGTTTATGTATCTCTCTACCTACAACATGAGCTTCTTATACCCAAGAACACAATTTAGCAGTCCTTGGCAGACCTTTTGTGGTTGGTGGTGGCTACCAATATTCATCAAGATCTGTTGAGCAAAACCAGGAATAGCCAATTAAAAGATTGCATTTATTAGAATTTTTCCCTACACCTTCTGGTTTCAGAAAAGGCATGTGCATGGCAATTCCATGATGTTTATATTTGGCATTTCTTAAGAACAAGTACCTAAAGGATTGTGCCTTACAGATTGTTCCATTGCCCTTTCTATTCAGTGTATATTCAAGAACTTTTTTAAAATCCAACCACTACATTGACCCCTTGTCCAGAAATGACATTACAAGTGGAATGAGAGAGATAGCAAGGCCAGTAAATGCGTGATGGAAGAACCTGGAGCATGCTCAGAACACGATATAGGCTTGGGAGTGCTTAATCTTAAAATGTATCAACAGAGTTGTGTTTCTGTGGGGTTGGTAGAGAAAGGCATTGTGTGGAAATAAAAATAAGAATAATAAACATTTATTGGGAGGCACTTCCCAGGCTCAGAACTTCATATAGGCTACCCCAATGAATTCCATTACAACATGCAGGAATCTGAGGCTCAGAGTCATTTTCCCCTGGGGATTGAAACCCAGGTAATCTGGCATCAGAGGCCATTCTTTTAACCATCATCTTTATTGGGGATAACAAGATGGAGGCATGTTGTTTGATTTTTATCTAAAATTCCTGGCTGTGTGAATAAATTTTAACTTCATGATCTTGAGACTGATTTTAGTGGGTACACAGAAGGCTTTTATTGAAAGAGATGAACACCTGTAACAAGTTTTCTTAGTCCCAATTTTACAGAACCTGAAACCCAATGATACCCACCAGACTTAGAATCTCAAAGTAGAGTCTTCTGGTCATCCATGAAATATCTTTATGTGTGAGGAAATGACAATGCTTTACTACAGAGACTAGTGATTCCCATTTTCCTCACAACAAAACTCTCATGTAGACAACGTTGCTATTTATTTTTAGAAAACGAACACCCTGTCCCTCCCAGGTAGAGCATAGCAGATTTCACATCCTCTGCTTCCTATTACACAGTATTTTCTATTATATAAGAAAAGTAAACAGTAAAGTAGATGAAAGGTAACAAGTTAAGGAAAATAATAGAGACTCAATCTTTGTACGAAGCTTTATTTTATTTACCCAAAGCCTTGGGATTACTTGGCAAAGTGTTGTGTACTATGGAGTCTTTAAAAACAAATATTTAATTCCCATATAATAATTAAGTACCTCGGTCAGGTCTACAAACTGCTGTGGGAATTTTAACCATATATAGAAAGAAGCAAGATCAATATTAAGACATTTTTAGTCTGGAAGTCGGTTTCTCGTGGTTAACTAAGGTATACATGTATACGAGGTTCTGAGTAGCCACAGAACTTAGAGAAGTCGTAACCTGCTAATCACCTGCTTCTCAGAGAAATAGGACACCATGACTATCAGCCTAAAAACATAAAATACAATGTTAGTCCAAAAGTGTAAATAATAATGCAAAAGTAGAATCTGCCTTTGCTCTTTCTATAAATCTATGATAAGAACTCAATGTTTTCATTAACACAATCAAAATAGGCAATGTGGGAAAAGTGAAATGAATGAGATCAATGTAGAAACTTAGAAATGGTCAGGAAAAAAATTAGAAAGCCAATAGAAGAACTCATTGGCTCAGAGACCTAAGGCTAAAATATATAATCAAGCTCATTTCTGAGGAAACTACTTATTCTGTATTTATAGTAAATGTTAAAAGCAACAAGTCTATTGCTTCAGTTTAGGAAGAGTTAAAAACATAATGTAATTAGCTAAATTTGCTTATTTAAAAAAAAACACCTACAATTTCTTCCTCAAATTTGAGTTTTCCTTTGTACTTTTCCCATTATGATGTAGAACATTTACTGAACAAACACCAATTTGAGCTAAAATGATATTAGGTATTGATGATCTACCTATTTTCAGCCTAAGGACTAAGTAATTTTCTGCATTCACATTTTCATCATTTTAATGAAATTGAGGCAATATGCTGAAATGGTATTATCTTAGATTGTATTAAGGTTTATATATTCTAGATTTTTCATTTGCACTATGTCATATATTTTCCTGTGAATCATATATATTATAAACATGCAGATGTATTCATTCATTTACTGCTAACAGCATACTATAGGTTTAAAAAGTAAATTCTATTATGTTTCTTGACCTTTTAAAAGTTATTTTATTTTAACACCAGCAACAGCATCATAGAACAAACCTTGTCTACACTTATATGGTTTTGTTATTAACCTTGAAAGTTTACATCATGAGGTTGTCAATTTAGTTTAAAGGGTTTATCTCCACTTGCTCATCTGGTTCTCAGTACAAGATATGGAATTTGCTTATTCTAACCATGTTATATTACTATGTAAAATATTAAAGGCTGCCTGGCTATAAAGTTATCAAAATGATATCATTTCTGTACAACAGTAAAGATACTGCTTTCTAAGCCAAAATTTCAGTATTTTTGATAACCAGATGCAATAGTTTTGTTTAGGCCACTATAGTACCATCCTATCTAATAAAGAGGGAATATGCTAATTGACCATCACACCCTCACAAGATGGCAGCGCCCAGTCCCCTCAGCCCCACTTCATCCAGCCGGAGTCCCTCAGTCCCCTCAGCCCTGCCAGGAGGCATCAGGCACCACACGCCTCATCCAGCTGGAGTCCCCTTGTTCCCTCAGCCCTGCCTCATCCAGTCTCAGTCCCTTAGTCCCCTCAGGCCCACCTCATCCAGCCGGAGTCCCCCAGTCCCCTCAGCTCCACAGGGGAAGGCAGCTGGGGGCAATTGGGCTGGCAGGGAAGGACAGTTGAGAATGATCAGGCCAGCAGGGGAGCAATTAGGAGTCAATCAGTCCAGCAGGGGAGTGGTTAGGGGGCTATCAGGCTGGCAGGCAGAGTGGTTAGAGGCAATCAGGCAGACAGGCAAGTGAGTGATTAGGAACCAGCAGTCCTGGATTGTGAGAGGGATGTCCAACTGCTGGTTTAGGCCCAATCCTGAAGGCTGGGCTGAGGGACATACACCCTCTATGCATGAATTTCGTATATGGGCCTCTCGTTTAGTAAATAACTGCCTAAATATACTGATTAGTATATTTTTTTAAAAGGGGGATTTATTTGGCAATATTTCACTTGGAACAAAACAGAACTTAGTATGATGAAACTTCTTAAGTCTTCTGTGTCTAACATTGCTTAAGAAAAATTTAGATACAAGAAAAGTTTGACTTAATAAATTTTGTCTCTCACAAAAAATACAACAAATTTTTAATAAATTCCAGCTTTGAAGGATTTTTCAGAGTGTAACAGGCTTTTTTGTTTGTATGAGAAGACACTTTCAAATGGCCAACAAGTGCTTCTAGATATCTTGTGTGTATACAAAGTTTTTATCATCTGCTGATAGGTGATATTAGACTTTAATTAAAGACAGCTTTTTATCATGTTAGACCTAATAAATCATTAATATACTTTCATAAAGGCTAGGACCACATTCTGACCACACTCTTACATGCTTTACATTATTTTGCACACCACAGTTATGTTGCAAATGTCTAAAGTAACTCATTTGTACCATTAAGGTTATTTATCTATAGTCCTCCCTCCTGGGTCAAGCCATACCCTGTTGAAACCCTGGTTCAAATATTCCTCTGGAAATGACCAAATTCTCAATTACACGGCAAGTAAATTCTTGCACTGGATTTGTCATTGTTTATAATTATACCACCAGTGTGTAAATAAATGACTGAAGAAATGCCTTGATCACTTTATTAGTGAGTGAATTGGTGTTAGTTTGGCATTTTCCAAAGTTTGGTCAATGAAAGACTAGCCCTGGAAGATGCATTTCAATAAAGAGCAAAATCAGTTTAGGAACTGATGCACATTCTAGTCCCTTACATCTTAAAATACTAAAGACTCTGAGATACAGAAAATAGAGAAACACATTTTAACTTTACACCCAATGTTTTCAAAATTTACCTGACCATAGGGATGGGCACTGTTGTCACCATCTATACTAATAAAAGAGTAATATGCTAATTAGACCAGGAGACCTTCTGGGAGACCTTCCGGACAAAGCCACGGTGGTGGGCCGAGGCAGAGGTGGTTAAGGGCAATAAAGCTGGCAGGGGAGGCAATTGTTGTGAGCAGGCCAGTGGGGGGGGGCTGTTAGGGTGAGTAGGTCAGCAAGAGGGGGGCGGTTGGGGGTGAGCAGACCAGAAGGGGAGGTAGTTAGGGATAAGCAGGCCAGCGGGGGGGGGGGGCAGTTGGGGGAGGAGCAGGCCGGCAGGCAGAGTGATTAGGGGAGACCAGGCAGGCAGGCAGGTGAGTGGTTAGGAGCCAGTGGTCCCAGATTGTAAGAGGGATGTCCAACTGCCAGTTTAGACCCGATCCAGGGATAAGGCTTAATCTGGCAGTTGGACATCCCCCGAGAGGTCCCAGATTGGAGAGCGTGCAGGCTGGGCTGAGGGACACACACCCCCATGCACAAATTTTGTGCACCGGGCCACTAGTATTCTACATATACATGAATAATCATTAAGAGATAGCTCTCTCCAGCCCTGGCTGGCGTTTCTCAATGGTTAGAGCATCAGCCTGCCCACCAAAGGATCAAAAGTTAATTCCTGGTCAAGGGCACATACCTGGGTTGCAGGTTCCCCTCCCTGGTCAGGGTGTCTGTGGGAGGCAACCAATTGATGTGGCCCTCTCACATTGATGTTTCTCTCTTTCTCTGCTCTCTCTCTCTTTTCCTTCCACACTCTCAAGAATCAATGGAAAAAATATCCTCCAGTGAGGATTAACACATGCACACACAAAAAACAACTCTCCAAATTAAAGATCTATGATATTTCTACAAAAAAGCTAAATATTAATTTTGTTTTAAGGCACTACATAAAATTTTCTAATACTTGAATTATTTTGGGATGATTTATTTTATAGTTTAAAGATTTTCAGTCATTTAATGAACAAAATTTTATATATGTTTTAAATTACAAATTAATTAGTAAAATAAACAGATACACTCACATTGGCCTCACCTTCATATGTCACTGAAAAATCACAAATTCAACTTTGAGCTTTCATACAATATTTTTACTTTATAAAAATAGCAACAGTTTTAAAAATACATGCTTTAAAGTTCCTACCATGATAGAATTTTTATGCAAAGTGTTTTCTTTCTTTAAAGTAAAAATATTCTAATTTCTTCATATATAAGCATCTTAAAGAGCAATGGTATAAATAGCAATAAGATTAGGATATGATTCTTATATGATGTTTTAACAAAATTAAAATTACAAATTCATCCCAAAATGAACTTGATAGCTGAGATGCTGACATAAATCTATTCAGATTAGTAACACTTTTGTAATCAATGATACTAGAAAGATATAAAAGTGTCATTTCTAAATTTTAGAAACGTGTATCTTCCAGCAAAGTAAGGAATTGATACCAATTTTGTTTACTCGACCTGACTTTAATAGCAGGTAAAGCTATCCCCATAGTGCTATTGCTGTCTGTACAGCAGAAGAAAATTACTGTGAAAATATATTCCATCATCTTGAATGCTTCATTGAGAGCCTATCTTTTACTTCTAAAAAGTGTGTGTGTGTGTGTGTGTATGTGTGTGTGTGTGTGTGTGTGTGTGTGTGTGTGTGTGTGTGTAAAACAGAAATAACCATTTGATGACATATCATAGCTTTCTTAGGTTAAACATTTTTTATTATGGTAACATATCTGAGTAATTGAAATAAGTTCACTATACAGATAGCACACTAATTGCACATTGTGTAGACATTTCAAGCATATTTTCTGTAACAGCATTTGCATTTATATACAGGTAGTAAAGCACATGAGGATAATTTGAGCCATGATTCATGGTAGCAAATGGATAGCTTTCAAGTTAATCTTCAAGCCCAGAATCTTCAGCAAAGCTATGAATATTCGATGCTGTAGAAAGTGCATTAGTTCCTGTATGAACTGACCAACTCAAGACCAAGAACTGTCCTGTCGTTGTTAGCCTTTGAAATATCAGCATTATCTGATTACTTTTGTAAGGTAAGTTTTCTTACTAATTTAGAAAATATTGGTCTATTGAATGATGACTTTACCAGCAGATTTGAAGTTAGTTGGTGGGGGAAATTAAAGCTTTATTTTGCAATTCTTGGATAATACAGCCCAGTTGATGCAGAATGTGTTACCTGAATAGTTTCCTTCAATATGCCATATACTCATTTATGACAAAGCAAACACACACACACACACACACACACACACACGATGGCAATCTCAAAGTGTGAAATAAGTTTTAATATACCAATTTTTGGTTTCAAGGCTATATCTAATAACCTTGGTTCACATAGGTCCAGACAATTAATGCTTTTTAGGCCTAGAGACTTCAACCTGATTCCTAAAAATCTCAGCAAACTGAACTAGATCCAGTGACACATTATCTTTTATTGTCACTGAGGATTTTTTTTTCTTGACTTTATCCATACCTCAAAACCTTAAAGAGAACTTAAAGTTTAAGAAAAAAAGAAAAGGAAATAAAGGAAGGGAGAGAGGGAGGGAGGGAGGAAGGGAGGGAGGACAATGTAAGGAATAAAATATTGATCATATATTTCTAAATTTTAAATCTATTCAAAAGTAATATTAGCCCAAAATATGTAGATAACTAATTCAGTTATTGAAAAATGTAATCTCTCAATTTAAAGAGGAAAGCAAATTTTCAAGCCACAGAAATACATTAATTGTGGTCACACTTTTTATTGTTTAACCCTTATAATCAAATTAACTAACATTCAAAATGTAAATCAGCAGTAGGAAATAGAACAGAAAAGTATTTTGTCATTCTTCTTGAAGTATCTGCTATTATATTTTAAAGAATATACCTTTTGAATGAATCACTGCTTTATAGAAAACTAGAAATAATACCATTTATGCAACTATTAATTTTTGGTACTTTTTAAAAGGTCATGTAATGTGTATGTTTAGATTTCAAGAGAATTTTTAAACAAAATGGCTTTGGCAGGCTAAAGAAGAAAACATTTGGATTAATTTATATGAAAGCATCTGAAATTTCCATTTGGATAACAAAATTCTATAATCATGCACTTTTCAAATTAAAAAGAATGAGGATGAAATATTTTTCTTAATGTCTGGAACCCACTGTCATCTAGCTATACAGAAGGTTGGGGTTATTTGAATTTGGTTCATTTTAGTTTTAGGGAAGAGGAATTAATAGAAATGCTTGTGTATTTAAATCTACAAAAATGTGTAAAGATCTTTGCATCTTTTAACCAGGGTTATTCAGCCATGTTATAATCAGAGGCTACTGCTGCCATTACCGTATTTGATTCTGTTATAACTTCATTTTTATACATACAAGGTAAATAAATAAATGCTAGTAAAATAAAATTTGTTTTACTAGTAAAAATAATCATAATGATTTCCTCCAACAGATTGCAAATGGCAACTAATCTACAATGCTGGAGTATACAAATGAAAACTAATCTGAATATAAAACTGATTTAAAATATAAATGATTTAAAATAAAATGATTGCTTTTTATACAATTCTGGAAATCATTCCAATCATATACATTTCTGGAAAGCATTCCAACCCTAGATTTACAGAACAATCATGGATATTTTCTTAATAACAAAATAACAATATGCTTTCATCATAAGTAAATAAAATTCACTAATAGAAACTCTTGGTAAAATTGAATAGCTTCTGGATTTTTCTCTCCTAGGAGAGAGCGTTAGACCCATACTATCATTTATACTGATATGTTTAACCCCATTAACAAAAAATTATAATAAACACTATAAAATATGTTTTACCTCTAAAACACTTATATGGCCTCTAGAGACTTCTGTGGCTTATTACCATATCTTCTTAGTTTCGCAAAAGGGAATAAAAAGGACAGTGATCATAGACCACTGCAGACCAGGTGGTATATATAAATAATGAGTGCATGGCTTTTTTCACAACTTCATCATATCAAACTAGATCAATAGAAATAGGCAAATGTGGGCAATGAAATTCTAGTGCTCAAAAAAGGACTTAAGTAGTTATCGAAATGAAATGTGTTCATCAGTTAGTTGGATCATTTCATGTATTAAATTTATTCTTAGTTTTAAAAATTCTAAGTGTGTTTGTGTTTCCTAGGGGGAGAGGGTACATCTCCATGTTGGACATTCTTTTTTTGTCTTAAATAAAAATTGCACTCCTGTGCAACTGAGGACAAAAGTTCCAAAGCACTCGCTCTAGCAAATTAACGATTTTTATTTAAACCAATGCAAGTGAGTGGCCAACAAACTGTGTTGATATTATATACCAGACACCTGAAATTGTGTCTCATTCATTGACACATCATGAATTTAAAAGAGAAATGACCAAAAATACTCCTTGAAAACAGCTACTTGGTGATTATTCTTATAATGATTTTGTAATATCCCTATTTTTGCATTATTTATTCTAAGAAATCTGTAACACATGTTTAAGAACTTACAAAATTGAGTCATAAACACTTGGGGTTACACAGTAATTTCCTTCATCCTGACATCCTTATTCTCTTTTTACATAAAGATAATTAAAAAATTATTCTTTGGGATACATCTAGTAAGAAAAAGTATCTATTGGAATATGGATGTTAGGTAGTCATAAGCAATGAAGTAGCTAGCAATAATTCCAAGAACAGACTACTTTAGTCTAACCCAGTCATAAAATATGGCTTTAAAAGCAAAGTATATCTAACTTACACCTTGGGGTTGCCAATTATCCAGCTTGTGAATTAAAACAGGCTAGTTTGCCTCTCTCAGTTATCCTTCTGCTTTGGGCCATTTCTTGATTTACTGGAATTAGCTTTTAGGATAATAAAAAAAAGGTAAAACACTCATGAATTTTGTAAATAATTAGTCTGTGAGAAAATAAAACTTTGGGGAGAAGTTTAAACAAACTTCTAAGAGGGGAATATTGCAATTTCTAAGGATTTCCATGTCAATGACAGTGTTTATATTTTCATGGAAAACTGAAAGCTCACTCATTGTTTTTGAAACTCTAAGCAAGAAACGGAAGCTGCTATGAAACTTATGCATAACTAGAGGCCTGATGCACAAAATTTGTGCACAGGGAGGGGTTTGTCCCTCAGCCCAGCCTGCACCCTTTCCAATCTGGGACCCCTCGAGGGATGTCTGACTGCCCGTTTAGGCCCGATTCCGGTGGGATCGGGCCTAAACGGGCAGTCAGATATCCTTCTCACAATCCAGGACTGCTGGCTCCCAACCGCTTGCCTGTCTGCCCGATTGCCCCTAACTGCTTCTGCCTGCCAGCCTGATCACCCCCTAACCACTCCCCTGCCAGCCTGATCGATGCCTAACTGCTCTCCTGCCGGCCCGATTGCCCCCAACTGCCCTCCCCTGCAGGCCTGGTCCCTCCCAACTGCCCTCCTTTGCTGGCCTGATTGTTCACACTGCCCTCCCCTGCCAGCCATCTTTGACCACATGGGGTGGCCATCTTGTGTGTTGGAGTGATGGTCAATTTGCATATCACCTCTTTATTAGGTAGGATAACTTTGAACTAGAAGAAACTTCATACTTTATTTTGATTTTTAAAAATCCTTAAGGGTACACCACAACTAATATCCAGTAATCAAAATCCTCCATTTGTAACATTTTAGATTATTTTCTATGGTGCAGTGTGAAACTGTATTAGACTTTGCAATGTAATTTGGTCTCAACATTGAAAGACGTATAAAATAAGTGACACATTAACATTGAAATGAGTTTCAAAGGTCAACTCTTCTACTGCTGAAGAACAGAAGAAAATGTTTTTGACTGTGTATACACATTGGAGATATATGTTCCAAATAAAAATGAGTGGTATAAGAAAAATCATCTGAAAAGATATTTGTCATTATCATCATTTTCTATTCCTTTATGTACTAGTAACTCCTGATAAAAAGTCAAAATAAAAGCTAGTTTATGTTTTGTTTTTTCTTAATCCACTGGATTGTCTTTCATTTAAATGGTCTCACTAGATCCTTACTGAAAATTTACATTATCATAAGTAGCTAAATTTCCACATAGAGGAATCAAAATGTTGAAGAATCAAGTTGGATTTTTTATAGTATTTTACAGTGTGCTATAGTCATGATAAACCCGTTTTATACTTAATTCTATCATCAAAGCAATACCAGGCTTCTAATTTTTCTTCATTTTATATGGCTACTATATATGTAAAAGAATAAGGTATTACACTACTAGAGCTTATTCAAGTTAAAGACATGTTATCTAGAAAATAATTTAACACTGTAGTGAGATCTTCAAGATCAGTTCTGTTTCATATTCTCTGCAGCAAAAATACCATTTCTAGTAGGAAGGTATTAATTATAAACCTAGCAAATTCTAGACATTCACATATTGTGTAAACAATATTAACATGGTTTATTACATTTACAG
Organism: Myotis lucifugus; assembly: GCF_000147115.1. Classification (NCBI taxonomy): domain Eukaryota; kingdom Metazoa; phylum Chordata; class Mammalia; order Chiroptera; family Vespertilionidae; genus Myotis; species Myotis lucifugus. The sequence continues at coordinate 9,369,511 of NW_005871073.1, forward strand.
AAAGGTTAAGTCTTCTATCCAAGTTTCCTAATTCTTTTATATAATAAATATATTATTTGAGAGATGTGTGCATATATTTCACACATATATATGTCCTATATACATAAAACAGCACTTAACGGTTGCTTTCTTTGCATGTTTACATTAGGGGGGCAATGAATTACTATAATGCATAACCCATGGAAATTTCCCTTCTGTTTCACAAATGGCCATATCTGGATGTAAACAAAACATTGGAGCGAGTCATTCCAGGTGAACAGTATTTCAAGTTGTAGACTGGTGATCTCATGAAGAATTGTGTACATCCTGGTAGTAAATACCTAAAAATAATAGTTAAAAATTAGACTTTTACAAGCGAATTAGTATTAACATCTCTCACTGACATGTTAGGTGGCTCTTAATTTATATATCCTACATGAGAAATTATACTATAAAAACTATGCATTCCACATAAAAAGATTTATTCTCCCATATTGAAGAGGGGACATGGGGAGAGGGTCATAAAGCTTCACCCAAAAGGCTGAATATAGCAGCAACATATGATCTTAGCATCCCAAGACATCCCATAAAGAGCCATGCACTCACATGCGAGAAAACTATGTATGTGGCTCATGTTAATTTGAAATTCATTCTTAATCTTTGTAAATAATGTGTGGAGCCAGTCAACTATTTCTTAAAAACATGTGATATGAACCATATCCGGTTTGGCTCAGTGTATAGAGCATTGGCCTGTGGACTGAAAGGTCATGGGTTTGATTCTGGTCAAGGGCACACACCTCGGTTACAGGCTCCTCCTTGGCCATAGCCCTGGTCAGGGTTTGTGCAAGAGGCAACCAATCAATGTGTTTCTCTCACATCGATATTTCTCTTGGTCTTTCCCTTTCTCTTCTACTCTCTAAAAATCGATGGAAAAATATCCTCAGGTGAGGATTAAAAAAAAAAAGAAAATGTGATATGAGAATCTTGCTAGCCATAATACCAAAAATTATTTGTTTCAAGGATATTGGAACCATCTAATCTAATAAAAGAGAAACATGCAAATTGCCTGCACCTCCGCTATGCCCTAAGCCACGCCCACCAGCCAATCAGAGTGACTATATTCAAATTAGCCCAACCAAGATGGCGGCCGGCAGCCATGGAGCTGGAGCAAGCAGGAGGCTTGGTTGCCCCAGTGATGGAGGAAGCCAAGCTTCCCGCCTGCCCTGGCCGGCTATGGCCTTCGCTGAAGGGCACAAAGTTTCAATTATAGAAGCTAAATAAATCCCAGATACCTGCTTCCAGCCAGCCTCCACTGGGAGCTTGGGTGGCCGGGGGGGCCTGACCAGCCTGAAAACAGCAATCAGCCCCTCACCCAGGTTGGCCAAATCCTCATGGGGTGAGGGTCCCTGCTGGGGGGCTTGGCCAGCCAGCAAACAGCCATCAGCCCCTCACCCAGGCTGGCCAGGCACCCCAGCGGGGACCTCCCACCCTGAAGGGGGTGTGGCAAGCCTGAAAACGGCCCTCAGACCCTCACCCAGGCTGGCCAGGCACCCCAGTGGGGAACCCCACCCTGAAGGGGCTGTGGCAAGCCTGCAAACAGTCTTCAGCCCCTCACCCAGGCTGGCCACACTCCCATGGTGTGAGGATCCCTGCAGGGGGGCTTGGCCAGCCTGCAAACAGCCATCAACCCCTCAACCAGACTGGCCAGGCACCACAGCAGGACCCCCCTCCCTGAAGGGGGTGTGGCCAGCCTGAAAATGGCCCTCAGCCCCTCACACAGGCTAGCCAGGCACCCCAGTGGGACCCCCACACTGAAGGGGCTGTGGCAAGCCTGC
>NW_005871073.1:9371424-9373920 GCF_000147115.1 Myotis lucifugus
GGAGGTACATGTCCGAGTTGAAGACGTCCATGGAGCCTGGCCTGTGGTCCGGAGAGCTACAGGGGAGCTTGCCCCATACAAGGAGGTATAGTAGGAACGATTTCCAAGGCCTTCTATACCCCCTCCCTTCAATTCCGGCTGGGACCGGACCCCCGCAGCGAGATTGCCTACCTGTCAGAAAGTGGGTCTGCCAAACCTTCAAAATGAACCATAGCCCCTCGCTCAGGCTCCCCAGCCACTCCATTGCATACCCCCACACTGAAGGGGCTGTGGCCAGCCTGCAAACAGCCATCAGCCCCTCACCCAGGCTGGCCAGGCATCCCAGCAGCACCCACACCCTGATCCGGGACATCCTTCAGGGCAAACCAGCTGGACCCCAACCATGCACCAGGTCTCTATCCTATATAATAAAAAGGTAATATGCAAGTTGACCCTAACAGCCGAATGACCTGGGAATGACTGGTCACTATGACACACCCCTGACCACCAGGGGGCAGACACTCAATGCAGGAGCTGCCCCCTGGTGGTCAGTGCGCTCCCACAGGGGGAGCTCTGTTAAGCCACAAGCTAGGCTGACAGCTGCCAGTACAGCAGTGGTTGTGGGAGCCTCTCCTGCCTCCTAAGCAGCACTAAGGATGTCCGACTGCAGCTTAGGCCTGCTTCCCGCTGGCAAGTGGACATCCCTCAGGGCTCTCAGTCTGCCAGAGGGATTTCTGACTGCCATCTTATGCCCAATCCCCTTGGGAGCGGGCCTAAGCCAGCACGTGGTCATCCCCCGAGGGGTACCAGACTGCGAGAGGGCATAGGCTGGGCTAATGGAGACCCCCCCCCCCGAGTGCACAAATTTTTGTGCACCGGGCCTCTGGTTGATTATAATTTAATAATATTTCATTGATGTATTATGACTATAGGTAATCTATAACTAAAAATTGAAGATTAACATTCATAACTAGGTTATAAATCTTATATTTCTAACTGCAAAGTGTTTACAATTACAGAATATCAAAAATAATCATCATTACAAATCACATGCAACCTTTGCAGCCAAATGTATTTCAGAATACATGAATTTTGCAGAATTTTAGGACAATATAGTGTATACTAGAGGCCCAGTGCACAAAAATTTGTGCACTCGGGGAGGGGGTCCCTCAGCCTGTCCTGCGCCCATTCACAATACAGGACCCCCGGGGGAGTGGGCCTAAGCTTGCAGTCAGACATCCTTCTGGCAGCCAGGGAGCCCTCGGGGGATGTCCAACTAAAGGCTTAGGCCCCCAAGGGATCAGGTCTAAACTGATAGTTGGACATTCTTAGTGCTGCTATGGAGGTGGGAGAGGCTCCTGCCACCACCACTGTGCTGGCCAGCCATGATCCAGGTTCTGGCTGAGTGGCATTCCCCATATGGAAGTGCACTGACCACCAGGGGGGCAGCTCCTGCATTGAGTGTCTGCCCCCTGGTGGCCAGTGCGCATCATAGCAACCGGCCATTCTGCTGTTCAGTCAATGTGCATATTAGCCTTTTATTATTATTATATAGGATGTCCCTATTTCCCCCCTTTTGCCCCCTCTACCCAGCTCTTGCCCCCCACTTCTCTCTGGCCATCACCACACTGTTGTCTGTGCCCATGGGTTGTGCATATATTTTCTTTGGGGCCAGGCTGCCTTGCCGCCTGGGGTCTTAAGAGCATTTTTTTTTTTTTTTACAAATGAACACAGTGAGGAGTCACGCACCTTTTTTTTTTTTAACTTTTTAACATGAGGCACAAAAAAAGATTCTCTTCATGTGTGCTGTTTTACAGCTACAGGCGGAGGGGAGAATGGCTTCCAGGGAGCAGCCTCGAGGCAGTCACAGCCCCCACCACCTGGGACTGAGGAAGGGGAGGCTGCAAAACGGCCTCGTCCGAGCTCAGACGGACGCCTGCTCCTGGGGCTGCCCTGGACGTTCCCTGTGCCTACGGCCTGAAAGCGGGCTGAGCCCTCGAGGGAACCATCTGCCCCAAGCCTTCCATCTTTTCAGGGCTAAAGTCTCACTCTTCCTATAGACCAAGTGTAGCAGCCACTTAAAATCTAAGGGGTGACCCCAGAACCAAACCTCGTCTGTGCCTGGCTGCCCAGGGGGTGGGCATGACTTTAACAGCCAAGATGAGGGGAAGGGAATAAACTACGTGCAGCTACAACATCTGAAGTAATATTTACATTTGAAAACCTGGGCCGGGAAGCTTGGAAGGACATCGTGGCTGGGCGACCTGCCCTTTTCCTTCACTTGCCTGAAGCTGCACCTCTTCCACCCCATGCTCCTTTATCGCAGCTCACATCCTGAGGTGAACACCCGGCCTCAGCACCAGTCTCTCCGGACGTAGCGCCCCCCTGCTCTGAGCCACGCCCCCGCCTCTCCATACATGGGACCGCCCCGCTCTGAGCCACGCCCCCTCTCTGTATGCAAACATGGCGCCACCTTGTGCTTAGCCACACTCCCTGCCTTTCCATATAGAAAATGAT